>NW_016907912.1:403748-434629 GCF_001483705.2 Eufriesea mexicana | reverse complement strand
ATTTTTTCTCCTTATTTATGTAAAAAAGTTAGCTCACCACGATATTAGTCGAAAATGTCAATATAATTGAACTTTCTAGTCAAATTCTATTGAATTGCAATGGCTATAGCAAACCAATAGAATTTTGTCTCCTTATTTATGTAAAAAATTAGCTCACCACGATATTAGTCGAGAATGTCAATATAATTGAACTTTCTAGTCAAATTCTATTGAATTGCAATGGCTATAGCAAACCAATAGAATTTTTTCTCCTTATTTATGTAAAAAATTAGCTCACCACGATATTAGTCGAAAATGTCAATATAATTGAACTTTCTGAAGAGAGAATAAATTTGGAGAAAGGGAAAATGTGTGTCTAAATAACAGTGTGTAGATGTGAAAGAGTAGAATACACCAGCGAGTGTCATATCTCAAACTTTTCACTAAACATTTCAGTCTCATTATTTACTGTATTTCGCGTTCTCTTTCATCCCCTTATCCTGCACTAACACGTGAGATTTAAATAAAAATAATTCCTGCAATAGTATAATAGGAAATTTATGGAAGTGTAATAGTGTAATAGGAAATTTATGGAAGTGTGACAGTGTAATAGGAAATTTATGGAAATATAATCGGAAATAAATAGCAACTGCCCTTACATCTTGTATTTGTGAGAGTTGATTTTCTATGTGTGAATGCGAATGAGGTTGAATAAGTGAAACTCATTTGCGATGATATAAGTATAATACGTGCGAGTGCAGTCTAGTATGAATGATGTTTGCGTGGATAAAAGTGGAAACCAATTTTCTGTACGTTTTTTAACAATTAACAAATTAATATATTTATATAATAATATTTAAATACTGACATCAATTCGCAATATAATATTTTAAACAAAAAGATTCACACTATCTAGAAAATTCTTCTCTATCTCTCGCTCTCTCCCACTCTTATTAACACACGTTTACTCATTGACGATTCTAACGTAACTGTTTCATTCTGGCACATTTTTCTAAACATTTTTTACCAACATTCACACTAGATTCCACTCGCACATATTCTATTTACATCATCTCAAATGACTTTCATTTAGTCTACCTCAATACCATTCATACATGTAAAACCAACACTCAAACTCCCATAAAACCAATACTCACAGTTTATTCCAGAATAAGACAGTTATGTGAGGAAAACATGGGTATGTAACGGTTAATAAGAGTGAGAGAGAATTTTCTAGAAAATGTTAATCAACTTTTTCGTTTAAAATAGTTTATCGCGAGTTGTTTTCATTGTTTAAATATTCTTATCTAAATATAGTGGAAGATATTGCTATCCATTTCTATCCACAATTTATGGGAGTATAACCGGAAATAAATAGTAACTTCCCTCAGACCTCGTATTTAATACCGCAATACTAACACTGACCCTACCACAGCCATCACGGCTATTTTTAAAACTTCCATTAAAAATTTCGCATTCACCGTTATCTTCGTGACTTTTTTTCCCATATACCTAATTAGTTTTCCCATGTCTCTCGTTATTCCATTTTCTCCACCGGTCACTCGACCGCGGTAGGTATAATACTAATAACCAAACTAGTCCTCACCAGAAATCCCCAAATGTTACTAAACTCCCGAAAAATTCGTAAAATTTCAATAATTCTTTCCTTAAGATGGTTACCTAGATTACGTGGAAGAAAAATACATTCGCGGAGACGCTCTGTGCACTGTTCCATCAATCAACTGTCATCGGGGGGTGGCTGGAAAATATTTAACAGCCGCAATCAGGAGCTCGCGAGGAGCAAGCGACACTCGGGGCTGAAGAAAAAGGGGAAGCCCGGTCGGGGTTTAATTTGGCGCGACGGAGATTCAGTTTCGCTTGGGCAGCAACGATCTCCATCAAAGTGGAAACTATTTCCGGCGACGGCTTAAAGTGGGCGCAATTTTCTCGGCGTTCGCGAAGATTTGCATTCCGTCGAGAGTGCAGTTCCTCTTTATAAGCTTCTTAAATTGCCATCGAGCTGGCGCGGAGGACACAAACCTGGCGATCGTGGAACGACGGTTCCGAGGTTGAAATTCTCGGCTAACTGATCACGTCCGATGACGAATCGCGGTTGAAGAAGTCATTTAACTTGCTTCTCGGCAAGCTGACACCGGCTGAATTCTATGTATCGCGTGGAATGTAGGCTAGGTCCGGCAAAGTTGCGAGCTGTCCTCTGTGCAACCACTGCAGATGTCGGCTGCCATTATCTTTTCCCTTTTTCATTTTAATTAAGCGGAACAGTGAGGTTGGCCATTCGGTGAGTAGCTAATTTTCTGGGCTCGCTTCAGATTTTTGGAATAATTTTAAAATACGTTTCTAAATTATAAAAGGATATTTTTGAACTAAATACAGATATAATTAATTACACAGAATTAATTACGAAGTTTGGAAATTTTGCAATAATTCGAAGTATTTTGAAATTTCGGTTTCCGTGTTCTTAGACAGCTGAATTGAAAGGGAAAATAAAGGCAGAGAGAAGGATGAATTTTTTCATTCGAAGTGTAATGACGCGAAGGTTAACGATAATTGTATCACGCTTCATTCGCGATTAAATTGCGAGGTCTCTAAATTGCGTGGGGTAACGTGTTCAACAAATTACTTTCGAACATTATGATAACCCATGTAATGTGATAGCCTTTAATTAATTTAAATTATCCATTGCATCGGGCTCCCTATTTGACGTTTCACGGATAGCTAATTATTTCAGCATCACTGAAAGCATTACAGCAAAACAATTACGCAGATCAATTATGCCTTGTTCATGCTCGTTATTAGCTCACGGTACACGAAATTTTTACAAAGTCTGAAATAAACACGTGTATACAACAGCTTAAATCTAAAATAATAATCATTTCGCGCGATTGGCATTATTTAAACTTCCATATCCGATGAAAGAATATTCTTTTATGGAAGAACATATTGTTATTACCGTTACTAAAAATTATTAAAATTAATAAAAATTATTATCAACAATGACACAAATAAAAAGCAACGAAAAATTGAAGGAAAATCTCTCTTGGACCGTAGGAATTCGCTGGAAAAATTGGATAAATCGGGATTCCTCTGGAGCAATTTTCAAAAGCATCCAAAGAAATTGCACAACAGCCGGAATTATCCAACGCGAGTGAACGAACACGGGAATAAGGGAGGCGGGAGAATCTATTGCAGCAGCGTAAACGCAAATTTAAGGCGACACGTGACCAGGAATAATCGAGCATTCAACCGGGCTCGCTCATGAGCGAACGCATCGACGAATTCTGATTGCGTAAATAATCGCATAGCCGTGGGGACGGGATCAAACACCGGCTCATTCCACCAGCAATTCAGCGAGCCGTCTGATCAGTGGCCGAGCTGACAGATTTCGCTGGAGTTAAGCGCGCCCTGAGTAATGGAAATAGTCGTCCAGCGATATTAACTCTCCAACATATTGTGCACACCGTGATTCGTGCTGGGATATCATTCGAACGTGATCGAAGTTGAATTTCCACGCTGGATATCTTATCTGATTTAAATAGCGTGGCGAAATGCAGGAGCAAACTGCGAGGAACGAATTCTCGAATATACAACGCTACAAAAATAACCAACCGTGTTATTTTGTTTATTTTAACGCGTTTTATAAATGGGGAGTGTTGGAAATAGGCCAATTTCTGAAATATACTAAAATGTTGGATGATCAGTGGAAATGGGGTGTGGTAATAAGACAGTACGTAATGTATTCTTAACATTTGCACGTTTACAGAGAGAGAGAGAGAGAGTGATTCGATCATCCGAAAATCGCGTGAACAACGACCCATGCTTCCTCCATCATAATCATTCTTATTATAAGTAAGGATAGATGACGACGTTGCCATAAATCCCAAGTTGCCATAAATATAGAACGTTGATTTTTATGTACATTTTATACGGTGGACACAGGGGGCCACGAGATTTCTGTTATTTCTATTGTTATATAGCGACCATTATTCTCAACCTCGCCAATAGATAGTGTGCATTTGGTTTTATTAGTGTGAATGCAAATGTGCGAGGTCGAGTAATGGCACGAATGTAAATATGCATGTTTTTAGAAGTGCGAGTGGAAGATCTAGAATGCTGGTGTTGTGCAGTTGCTATGGATCAGAGTCAATTATAAGGAAGTTCAGTTTGTTATAAAAAGCGTGAGAGTGAACAATTACGATTTAAGACGCGTGTAATTTATAATTTTATAATAAATATACGATTGTTATACAACAAAGTCACATATAGTTCTCAACTTTAAGAGAAAGTCCTTGGAAAACCTCCGCTTCTTATATATATAACTTTGACCTTCTGATGGTATCCAGTCTTTCCGATAGTATTCCTGTTCAAGGCAGAGCATGCTAGAGAAAAGCCTTATTGATGATTCTACTAGCAGGCCCAGGACGAAACACATTCCTTACTTCTCCTTTCGTCCTTTCTAACTCTACTGCCACGTCGAGGATACCTGCGACCAGCCGATATTTTAACAACCGTGAGAGAGGACCCCCTATAATTATTAGGATACAATGATGAATAATCGAATGATATAACAGAAAAAGAAAAATTGCCCACTAGTAAAAATTCTCCATTTATACACTGGTGACCACCATGTAACACAATATCTGCTGTTTGAGGTCCAACTGGATGAGCTGTGGTGAAGAAGAAAATTTGGAAGTTGGAAGAAAATTCGTTGGGACCTTTTGCCTTTAGAAAAAGTAGAAATTGCTATACTGTATTGTTGAAGATAACTGCGATAATTTCTGAAGGTGGCATATGTTTTTAAAAAGATATATGCTGATAAAAGAGTAAAAGTAAAATCGAATATTGCAAATAAAAAATAGATATACTAATTTAATTATTCTAAGTACTAATATTCAATTTTCCTTTCGACTAAGTCTTTTTGTACGTATTTTGTTTGTATAGAAAATATGTATCGTAACAAGAAACGTTGTTCTGAATTAAATTCCAAGACTTGCTTGTCTGAAATACCAATAAATATTTTAATTAATATTTGCCCACCTTCCAGTTAAAGAAGATAAATCAAGAATCGTAGAATGACGTAAATTTGATATAAATTTAGAGAATAATTGTTAAAAATTACTTTTTCTTTGTCACTCCTTTACTTTCTTGGAGACGAACTCGATCTCAACCGTCTCAGGTAACCAGACGACCCCAGACCACCTGGATGCGAAGAGACGGGACGTTAGACCCTCGTCCGGACTTAATATCACGAGGTGGCAGCGAGTTAGCGTGCACACGCGAATCGATACACCTCGGCGACAAAAGGGTGCTCGTCGGTTGGCGAGGGTGCGTGTAAATAATTGAATGCTGGAATAAGCGAAGGCACACCCGCCTGTGGGGAAATCTTCGTGCGCGTCGGGAGAAGAGATTGAGGATTGCGGTGGGATAAGGGAGACAAGAGGGGGACGCGTTGCGTGTGGGCTAAAGAATCGACGATGAACGAGCAACCAGGGTGCGGGGGTAGTCGAAATGATGGAAAAACAGTGGCGACGTTGTGATGAAAGGGTGGCGAATTTGTGATAGGGGAGAGTAAGATGAAAAGAGGCTTCCAGAACGAGAGTCGAGATATTTCGAAAGGGAGGGTAGGGAGGATTTCGAGAACGAAAGTGGAAGATTGAAGAGACGCGAGAAAATTCTTTAATATTTTTTCTCTTCTTTAACTTCCTTTAATTAATAATATATTAATTGCGTTAGCTGTAACTAGTCGTAAATCCGAGTGGAGCTAAAGGATAAATTAAAGATCTACGAGCAGATAATGAAATCTATCTGGACATACGGAATAGCACTCTGGGGAACTGCCGAGAAGAAGTACGTAAGAAAAATGGTATCACTTCGAGTAATCATCTGTAGAGCAGTAGCTGATGCAGGAATGAGGACGTCAGACATGACGATATTCGCAAAAATGGAGAAATTCCAAGAGTAAACGAAGAAATTTACTACAAGACGAGAACTGCAAATTATCCTAATAAATTAGCTGCAAGAATTTATTAGAAAATTGAAAAGGAAATTCCATTAGACTTGCTTCTATTTAACACCTCGCTATCCAGAGGTTCAAACCACGCAAAATGGTGTCCCAATGAAGGTAGCCATTTGCATGCTAATATAACTAATCGATATTAAACTTTGCTAAATATCATCAAAGACATTTTGTCAAAAATTGCAAAGAATAAATGGAAAAGTAACTTCATTTAATTAATATATTAATATATCAAATTGTCTAAATAAAAATAAAGAAAAGAATAAAGAAAAACAAATAGAATTTTTCATTTCGATAATATAGTATCGAATTTGAGGAATAATACTTTATAAGGTATACAGACTATCTGGCAACTGGTGATAGAAGCAAATAGAAGAGGAATAAAATCTTCTCGTACATAAGTATACATATAACGATGAAGATATTGAGAGCAAAGGAAGGAAAAGTAGGTTGTCGAGAGGATGTTAGAAGTCGAAGAGTAAATAGGTAAAAGGAAGTTAGGTCGATACCGATAAGTAAACACATACACTATAAAATACAAGAGCCAAGAGAAAGGAAATTACGTAGATCCAACGTAGGAAAAGAGCGTGGAAGAACGAAAAAGAAGAAAAGAGGCAGAGGTACTGTATCAGTTTAGAGAAAGGCAGGATTATGAACGTCATAAACAAGGTTACCCCTGCAGCTGGGTTTGATATTAGACTATTATCGGACAGATGATAAATAACTTAGGCCAACTTTATACACGTGTACAGATGTTCGAGCACGTGACAAAACCAGTGTAGCGTCAAAGAGAATCGACGTCGGATCCACACTGTTCAGGCCTGTAACACGATACATTCGAAATACTGTAGTTCGCAGCTGCAGCCAGCTGTCGCAGATTTGCATAGTGCATATGGGTCCTTGCACCATAAATAATCGACTCGTATTGAGAAAACGTGCATTGGGATTTATGGTTTCTGTTTGCCAGCTATTCTTAACGCTACTAGATCAATTTTAAATAGCATTTTAATGGCCCCAGCAATTTTTAATTCGTTCTTTGCAAAATCCCTTACGAAATCGCTTAACCCTCTCACGGTGCGATAAAATTACGAATTCAGGTCTAAAAAATGTAAAAAAACGTGTTTTATATGCACCTTGTTAGTAATTAGTTCGTGCATAGTATTTGCTAGAGCTCTGCTCGTGACTGTCACGGGATAAATTATTAATGGGTTAAAGAATAAACAATAAGATGGATTTAATATCATGACCGAAATATCATGGTAAATAAAAATATTACAAATATCCCGAGAATATTCCAAAAGTACCCTAAATTCAGGTACAAACCCAGTGTTTCGTCGATACCGAAACTCCGTAAGAATGCTAGGGTTTAACAGTGAATGCAGGGGAACACTTGGGCTTACCTAGCTGATGAATGACAATAGACAGTAGCTTAGGGTACAGGCCGAATGTTCAGGGTAACATTGTTCATGTTCCGGAGTGCACGTGGAAGGACGAGTTACCGCGTGCAAGGATCGTATGAACGGGATATTTATGACCCTATCGAGTGTGAACAAGGACCGAAAGTTAGGAATGCGTCTGTTGAAAATAAGGTACGTCTTAACGTATATACAAAACTCAATATGTTAGGAGAAATAGATATATCTTTGTATTTGTTTCACACGTTAGATAAGAATTAGGGAACCAGTACAAGCTGCAATCGCATACCCTTTTCCTTCGCTCTAGTTTTGACTCTGCATACGAACAGTTAGAATACTTAAGATATACCTTGCTTAGGATAGAATAAAGATAGTTATTTCTTTTTACCCATAATCCCAATAGCGTCTGAGTGTTTGGAATACTTGGCCCACCGAGGAAACTAGAAAGAAAGCATGCGTAGGGAAGACAATCAGTGAAGATAGTAGGTTTAAATAAGGGTGCAAGGGTTGGCTTGAGACAGTCTATCACAAAGTTTAACCCTTTAACTATGGCAGACTTGAAAACGCATCAGATGTACCATACGGTAGGAATTCATTTGCGATGCACATTGAGATCGGTGAAATTTTTCGTTAGGTGTGCATTTCTGAGAAATTATTGCATATTTTAATAATAATCAAAACACTATTAAATATTCTACTGTATTAAAACAATATTGTTTATTCCTTTGTATTCTGTATCAAATTGTTACTGTACATACTTAAAATTCAGCAGCAAACAAAACTTTTGAGCACCTTTAAGAGCTCACAGTATCGCAAACGCAAGATTTCTAAGTGCCTTTTAGGCACCCACAGTAGTCAACGGGTTAATAATAGTACTTTATTACTATAATAATAGTACTTCATTTCTACTCCTCTACCTTAAACTCGTAATTAATATATTTTTCGAATCGTGCCAATCCATATCCCCTACATTTATTATCCAGTTTATCAATGTTACCAAATTTCTTTGCTAAAGCTTTCAGGGTGGAATTGATCTGAATGCAGAAGAGAATAACACAAAACTGAGACAGAAAGACATCGATGAAAATGAACCACGAACTTGACCCGTGACGCTTACGTTGGACCCTATTTAAGAACCACGTCTCTCGCCCGTGACTCGCATGTTTGACCCGATACCCTACCACGAGTCTCGCGCGATATTCTACGGAAAGGGATCAGTTTCGTGATCATAAATCAATTATCAGTCTAGCCTTTTAGTTCATACTTTACTTCTAAATCTCATTCAGCTCGTAATAAATTAGAATAAAACAACCTTACTCTCTAATTCCTTATATTTTCCGATCAAAAGTATCCCCACAACTCTTAATCTCATTCCGAACGTCTCGAACATCCCATCATCCCCTGAAATTCCTACGACACTTCTCGTTCGCTTGAAAATCCCGCTGAAATTCATTTTCATACCTCCAATTATCCTCGAGTGTCGACCATACGCAACCCCACCTTCCGTTCCATCGAAATTCCAGCCTCGGTCCCATCCGTCTGGTCGGAAACTCAATTATCCACTCGGCAATCGCTCCCCGGGTTCCTTCTCCCAAGGTATCAACGCCATCTTCTACCGTCGATTCTCTACCGTCGATTTCCCAACCATCTATCGCTCGTTCAAAGCTCATCGCGCGTGTACAGCCATAACCAGAAGCGCGCGACGATGCCGTCGTCGCTCACGATCAACGACGGCGACGCAATAATAGCTGCAGCCGTGCAAACAACCGCAAATAACGACAGACAAGCATCAAAGCGACGCTGCTGCTGGAACACCGGGCCCAAGAAGCTCTACCACCGGTGGTAATCCCGGTTGGAATCATCTCGCGCGATTCTCTCGCCACAAAACTAGCAGCCCCCGACTCTCCTCCGTCCGCTGAATCTCGACAGACAGACAAACACACGGACACACGGACACGTTATATGGAAAATCTACGCGGCGGTCGGGTTACGCAAATGGAAGCAAACTATCCAATTACCGAGAATCAGCGAAATCACCTAATCCGGGCAGGCCCGATACCAGCGACCGCAGAGAACAGTTGCAGGCCGGCAATCCCGAATAAGGTGCTCCAGAGGATCGGTATCTGGGCCAAGGACGGTCCATTGCACTCGACACAGTTGCATACCGCGCGCATAGGGTGCAATTAATGGTGCAATTTAGCCAGCCTCGAGTGCAACCCTCGAGGCCCGTGACTGAACGATACGAACCCTGCCGAGTCGAAGGGTGCGAGTGGAGGAAGAGAAGGGAGCGGGAACAACGCGGCCAGGGAGTGAAAGTGGAAGGGAGAGAGGGTGAGATGGGAGAAAAAATAATTTCGACGCGGCTGAAACGAGGACGACGAGGGACCTCGTGACCGGAACGATGCCTCCTCGAGAGTAAACCATCCACCTCGGGCACCCCTCGTGCCCTGTTTCTTCTTCTGCTTCGCCCGCGGAACTCGATTCTTCCACTCTTGCCTGCTCCACGCTTTTAACGCGCAGCTTCAGGCACGTTTATCTTTTCAGACCCGTCTTCACGGTTCGCACGCTGCGTTTCGTACCGTGTCTCTATTTCCCTCGAGTGACGTATTTGCGTTAAGTCGCTGGCAGCAACGAAGGGTCGGAGCTGGGGCTAGACGTCAAATGGACTGATAGGTTCAAATTGCGATTGATAATTAATCAGATCGACAGGTTAGCGCGTGTTCTGGGATTTCGGGGTCTTTCTGATGGATTTTTTCAGCGAGATAGGACTGGAGATCGTTTGCTGGGTGCCCTGGAGAGAATGTCTCGACTCTCTTGATGGTGTAGGGGGTTCTTCCCCATTCTTGTTGACGTCAGCTTGTCGCAGGTATCCTCGATGTAAGGGCGGTGCTGGGGCGAAAGGAAAAGTAAGGGATGAGTTTCGTCCAGGGCTTGCTAGTGAACTTAATGGCATTTCGAGGTGGTATGTGAGGAAGGGTGCTGATTGGGGTATGACACTGCTTCGATAGTAATCGATCCCACGGGTATACTCGTGCTTCTGCGTTCAAAGGGACTGACCAGTTAGGGGTTCATTATTACATTATTAAATATATATTTCGAAAAAGTTGATTCATTAAATAGAAGAAGAAGAATGGAACAGGAAATACACACAAAATACAGATAAAAATACACAATATTCTGCAAAATTTCTATGAGTAAATGACTTCCTGAAATTCGAACAGAAAAGACAGGATAGCTGCTAAAAAGGTTCGAAACCACCAGTTTGCAATTACTGCAAGCAACCACTGTCAACGAGCCACCTACTCTATGAACGCAGAAGATAAAATACAAAGACAAATACGAATCTAACATCACAGGAACACGTTGAAAATATCCTGCAATATTTAAAACAGACAAACTGTATCACAAATCTAAAAACTAACAATAAGTCTGTCGCTAATGACCATGCTGTTGTAACAACAGCTGATGTCACAACCCAAGCCCAAGCCTAATCATTCGTCACCCCCTTAGAGATAAGACAACCGTATGTATAAAAATCCATCGATTCCTTAATAAACCAATCAGTGCTTGCTCAGAGTTCTTCGTGTGCTTCTCAACATCCCATAGATCCACGGACTAAAAGCCATAGCAAGAATATCCAATTATTTTATTCAAGTCTTTTACGACTATTTGCTGAAACACAGTTATTCCATACCTGCATACATATTTCAGTTATAACATTAATCGTGCTCCGTGACACTATCAATGCGACACTAAACTCGTACGAGAAATATATATAAGTTTATTTGATTATTTCCTTCGCATACTAAAATGTGGAAAATTCAGTCCCCGAGAATTGATTTTAGCTCGACGTCGCTAGCAAGCAAAGTATCCAAAAGAGAAGTTCAAAGCGTGCACCATAAATTAATCTGTCAGACAACGAAAAATCTCTACAAATTGCTGTAACGTAATTTCTCTTGCATCCCGAAAATGAATTCATTCTGGGAACTGCAATTGCATTCAAAGGGTTGAAATAAAGATACAGCGAGCTCGGGGAATATTTTCCACGGAAGAAAATTAATTTATTCGAAGCCCTGTAATCGCATCCAGAGAGTCAATTTGAAAACGGCGCAACAATCTCAGATGAATATTCATCTGGGAGCGGTATTTAAAATTTCTCCGAGTTTCTTCAAAGATAATCGAGTAACGCAAATAACGCGTTGGCCTTTGAAGGAAACGTGCAGCCGGATAACCAGGCTTCCTTCTGTAGACCGTGGTAGCCTTGGTCCGTGCCAGATAAGGGGCCGAGTTTGGACGGCACACAGAGAGCTAAACGGTGCAGTGCTTCGCTCTTTAACACCCTTTTCCGTGGTGGAATCGTGGCCGCGCACCCTCGGGTCGTCTTCGGTGTTGCGAACACGCTGCTGCATTATTCAACGTGTCGGGGCGACGAATGAAATTTCTACGCTCCTATCCGACACAGCGCTCGAAACTTTCCGCCTTTCCACGTTCAAATCCGCCGATGCTCGATAGCATAAGCGGATATCCTGGTTACCACAGTATCCTAGATTCCTTTGCAGTTAGACCGTCAGCTGACACCGTCTCTCTGTTCTAACGTTTTATCCAAATTTTGTACCCTGGACTTTGTTTATCTATTCGTTTTATCTTTTATCTCGCGTTACTTTGAGTCAGGGAAATATTTTTCCGAAATTACACATTTCTCTGGTCATCGTTCTTAATTTGAAATTCTTCTTACGTTTAGGTAAGCTCAGAAGGACTCTAATGCGAGTTATATGGGATTAAGGGACGCTGCTAAGTAGAACAAGTCCGCCATTGGTCAGACGCGAGGAAGAAATTCTTGGTTGAGAGACTTCAGAGATATTTCTCGAAATTATTATTTATTAAAGATGTTATAGATATAATGTATGTAAATTTTATGTTTTTAATCCACTTGTATCATTAGTGGAATAATCAGCACGCGATAACTCTTGCTTATCTATTTTAAGTTTATTTACTGTACAGCTATGTGAAAAGATGAACATTTATATTGTAATGTAATATAAAATGATTTTATCTGGAAATATATAGAATATTTGAATGAAATTATAGAAATCACTATTGCATTAATTTCACTGCACAAATCGATTAGCTCCACTTTTTGCAAAATCTTAAATTTAAGTGTCAAAGCACTTGGTATAGTCATAACTTTTTATATTTATAATAACTTTCCCTGATAATTAAGATTAACACCGTTAAACGACAAAAATTTTTTGATCACTGAATAATAAATAATTTATTTCAGAGATCACTTCGATTAACTCCGTACTCCAATGTAAATCGTTGCAATAATGCAACTCAAATGCACCAGCAAGCCACGAATGACAACGGTGAATTTCTTAGCGCCGTTTTATTAGAATTTTGGTGAAATTTAGTCAAATTTAAATTTATTACTTTTTTCACTCGCCAAATTTTTTCACTTGCCAAATCGATTAACTCTTCCAGTAACATAAAAATGGTAACATTACCAACGATTACCTTTTGGCTATTTTTTCTTATAAATTTTATATACCGTTAGATGAAAGTTACATTTGTATTTATGCATTCTACGATATTTATTTCGATTTAAATTATAAGGGGAATTTTAAAAAACAATATACATTACTTCATTGCATTTCTCCACTTTTTGTTTAATGCAGTTAATTAATTTGTGCAATGAACGGCTCATATATCTAGTCTGTATTACACGTGGCTGTTCTGTTCTTACTGAGCTACAAGTTCTCCTTTTCCTATTGCAATAGATAGTAATTAGTCCAAACACCTGTAAGATAGCGACACAAATCGGTATTTAGGCAGAATACAAATGTATATACTATATGTATACTCAACAGAAATGTACATAAGAGTTTGTTTGTTACGCTTAATTTCAACCAAAAGCTTGAAAAACTCTCTTCAGAGCGAGCATGCAAATGGGTTAAGCTCATCCCTTAATTAACTTATACAGGGTGTCCCAGAAAAACGTATACACACTTTAATACCTTATTCTTTCTAATTTATGTTTTCTTTTCTAGATACAACCCATTTAAAATAATGGTTGATTTTAGACTAGACTTTGAAAAACGTAAATATATTTTAAAGTGCTACCATAAGTGTGAAAACGTACCGAAAGTAATCCATCTAAATATATACTGTTTTTACTGTGTATACATTTTTGTAGAACAACCTGTATAATTATTAAAATTATCGACAACGTTTCTAAACTTTGTAAAATTTATAAATTTAAAATTCAGGAAATTTTTAGGAAAATCTTGTTCCTTCTTCTCTCCAATGAGGTAAAATCGTTTCTATTACCATTGTTTTCTAAATGAAACAATGTAATTATTTAATTATTAAATTATTTTATAAACAAATGTATAATTATTAAAATTATCGACAACGTTTTCTAAACTCTGTCAAATTTATAAATTTAAAATTCAGGAAACTTTTAGAAAAATCTTGTTCCTTCTTCTCTCCAATGAGGTAAAATCGTTTCTATTACCATTGTTTCCTAAATGAGCGTTTGTTTTCCCACTCCACTTGTATAGCAACAGCAGCCATCGTCGAAGATTCTTATTACTTTCTCTTGCAAAACTTTTGTTTCGTGTTCTTACAATTTCTAGGTCGGTTTTTAAGGAACTGAAATACGAATAAAACTCAATACCATCCCGGTCCACTGATTCTTCCTAGAATTTCCCTCCAGTTTCTCCTTAACCTCTGCTTATTATTTTTCCACATTCAATTTGTATTCCTTCCTACTTCTCGGATAGTTTCGAAACATTAACGAAGAAACTAAAAGTTTCATTTTCTTCCGTTATTTTCATTGTAATCCTGGCATTTCTCGAACGTACATTCCTACACATTGCCTCGTTATTTCTCTAAGAATTTTAGCGAAAATTTCGTCACAACGCATTTTCGCATTGCTCAATTACCACCGTGTTTCTCCTTTGTTTCGGTAACAAACATGTCACTTTGGCCGGACAATTGCGAATTTCAAAACAATTTCATCCCGTAATCATTTTGTTAAACGATGCAATTATTAGGGTGTCCTGGACAACATCGCGCATTGCGAAATATTAATTTACAAAGACAAAGGAACAAGGATTGATAAATATATAACAACCGTGACAACCCTGGAAATCGCTTGCAAACAATATATCAACATGGACGTCATTTCAATGAATAATTGAGAAATGACAGTGCATGGTTTTTCGAGACTCATCCGTGTCTTACTATCATAATTATAATTATAGCAACATTTAATATTTATTCATATAAAATATCATTATATACAAATAATTATTAAATATCGTTATATATTACAAATTCTTTTATTATTATTATCCTTGGATATAATTGTAATATTCTCTAGTTTTCATAATTATTACGATATTATTATGTTATTCGTTGTTACAATTTACGATATTTCACGAAAAGAAATATATCCCAATTTTCTCGCGATGCTGCGACCATGACTCACGGTTTACTTTAAGTTTGCTCGTTTCGAATTCGTTGAAGTTAATCGAAGACACCGAGACACCCGGAGAAGAACGACCATCCTTTTTAAGTTACTTTCAAAGAAGTGGCCCAAGTCCTGCAGGAAATTGCGTTGCCCTAGAAAAAATGCTTTCCCGGTACCCGCGATGGAAATTGACAAAAAGCACGATGCACTCTTCTACTCGCGGATGCACTTGTGTACGTGCATCATCTAGCCTGATGTTTAACTGTGTATATTTTATCAGATTCTGTCAGAGGAAATACGGACGTCAATATGCAAAACGTTTTTCTGTTCTGATACGTTCTTACGTATATGCGCTGTTGATTCATTGTAGATTATGCTAATATTTCGTCTGCGTTTCCGTTTAGCTTCGAAACTTCGAATTTGGAAAAAAAATGATTTATCGGATAATATTTTCGGAAAAGGAAATTTCAGAGTATTTCTCAAAATTTGTTTTCCTTTTTCTCCAATCGAAGAAAATAGGAAATTTTATTTATTAAACAATGTAAATTCGTTCCAGGAAATTTTATCTATTAAACAAAGTAAATTCGTTCCAGGAAATTTTATTTATTAAACAAAGTAAATTCGTTGCAGGAAATTTTATTTATTAAACAAAGTAAAAACTTGAGTAGCCTTTATAGGAATTTAGATTTATGTCAATTACTGTCATATATAATAGTATTCCTTTTTCCTTTATTTTTATTGTACCTATAATTTAAATATTATTGTAGTACAAATAAATGAGACACAAAATAATTGACAAATTCATTTTTCAATTTTTTAATTAAATTACTATGCCTGTTATTGCTATTGCTATTGCTGTTCTTATTCTTGCTATTGTTCTTGCTCTTGTTCTTGTTCTTGTCGTCGTCGTTGTTGTTAATGTTAATGTTATTGTTACCACTAATATATACCATTATTATTATTATTATTATTATTATTATTATTATTATTATTAGTAGTAGTAGTATTACCACTAATATATCCCATTATCATTATTATTATTATTATTATTAGCACACATGACGATATATTTTTCCTATTTTAATTCTCACTACCTTTTCATGAATTTCTTTTCAAGCTTGTTTCATACAAAGGAACAAAACACGATACAAGAGAGACAGTTTCGTTATCGAGTCACGTTTGTCCAAAACTGGGCCATTTTCTAAGAATAATACAGTTATCGAATTTCCACTTCCGTTCCATTTGGTATTTACTCGCGTATTTGCGTTCGGATCCACCCATCGATGGTTAATCTGATTTAGCTCTGACTTGGTTCGCTTTAATGTTTAGATTTAGATCCATTCCGTTTGTGACAGCTATTAATTCGTTTATAGTATCAAGCCGCGTGCGCTGATACCGTTCAATTTCAACTTCGATCCTAATCTGTGAAATTACGACTGACAAAGGCGACGCGCGTTTCGCTGTTTTTCATTTATCGCTCTATCCAGACTGTTAATCCGCGGCCTACGCGGCCATTAAAAAAATCGTAAAGCAGGTTAATATCGCTTCGCGCTACTGGTATTAAGCTGTCACAGCGATGGTAAGTCGAGGGATAAAACATCTCTTATTTTTCGAAAAAAGAAAAATAATTTATAAATTATTCGCGTGGAAATAAATGATTTATTTATATTAATTCTGAATTTTTTAATTTCGCGTAGATAAAGTTATTATGTGCTATCGTATGTGTCGAAGACGAGAAAATTGAAGAAAATTGTGTTATTTTTGTAATAAAAATGTCGAAATTTGCTTTTCTTTTATTTTTTTTTTTTATTATTTATAGGAATAATGTATTCGAGGAAGGATTGATCTGTAAAAAATATTCTATTAGCATAATTTTGAAATTATTCAAGGCTTGAATTTTCTTTTCTTTATATCCAAGATGGCAAAGCGAAATAGAAACGTTACTCGTTTCCCGGTTCTTCGTAAATCTTCGTGTGTATTTCGCGAGGGAAAATTGAAAAACAGATGCGGGAGAAGAAACACGATTTCCTCAACGAGATTGTCATCTTCTGTGAGCAAGTGACAAGGGGATTGCTAATAAGATGTATGAAAATATATCTGAGAGAAGGATATGATAATCCAGATTACACGTTTCGAGAATGCGAACACCCAAGAAACCAAAGGATAAATAAATTATTGCCTACAGCTACGTACAATATCGTTTCAACAAATTTTCCGATTTATTGCAAGGGAATTTTTAATGAAAATTAAAATGAAATTACTGTGGTCTCGAAATCGGTATATCAAGCTTGGAATTAAAAATCAAGTAACAATCTATTATCGACAATTTTTAAGACGAAATTACTTATTACAATCACCTAATAGAATATTCATTAAACATTCCAATGAAATTAATTTTGATGTGAAATTGTTGCCTTTAAGCTTGGAATTAAAAATCCAGTAACGACTCGCTGTTAATAATTCTTAACTCCAAATTTAATTAAAAAATAAATTACTTCTTACACCTATTTAATAGTATTTTTATAAAAAATATTCCAAAGGTAACCAATTATATATTTAGACATACAAATAAAACAGTCCTCTCAATTCAAATTTATAAAATACAGGAGAGCAATCCCAATTCCCCCCTTTAACCCTATCAACCCCTCAAAAAACATTTTTCTATTCCAAAAACTAATTTTTGAAAACTTATCAGATAATAACAAAGTGAATACTCAATATGTATATTTGTAAACCACAAGAACAGTATAAAATTAATAATCAATGTCGTGACATCTTTTTGACAAATATATCTATGATAATGGTTAACATAGATTTCGAATATATATATGTTGATATAATAAAGGAGCAATGTCTGTAAGAAAGGGATGAGTAGAACAAGTATGCATTGAATGCCAATATCTAATGTATTCAGGTTATCGTGATAAATGAATATATGCGTATAATGACCGAGGTGAGTGTGAATTGTGTATGTCATGTAATGTATGAAAGTAGAAAGAACAAACCAGAGAGATTGGACATAGGTCAGTTGTAATTGAGTTGTAACAGTGAAAATAGGTGTGAGCATGTAATTGCGAGGAATTAATTGAATTTATACTTAATATTCGTGTTTGGTTATTTTTTTGTAATTAAATAAAGAATTGTTCTTATTGTTATCTATATTTCATCCACTTGCAGTAGCAAGTTAAGGATTAAGACATACTCGATCCAACTCACCATTAAACAGTACCCATAAGCGACCGATAAACGTTACTTGAAAGTTCGCGAGTTCGAATTAACCATACCATTACTCCGCATCAGCGTGAAACAATAGGGCTCCCGTAATCACCGGGGTTAACGCGCACCCCGAAGGCATTCGCTTCTTCGTTCCTCGGCTAATTTTGATTCCTCGTGCAGCGGTGCCTCTGCTAACGCAAGCTGTCATAATTACAGCAACAAGCAGAGACGCGGAACAATCGGCTCAGCCATCGACGAATCCTTTCCTAAGCATCCTTCGCGAATTTCGAGCTTCTTCTTCGAGGGCTAATGGCTGGAAACATCCGAAATATCTAGCTGTCCTTTCCTCGTCGAATTCAAAGAATGCGGGTCATTTCCCCTTCGCGATGTGCAGCGTCTGTGATTTCATGGTGTTTCAGAACGCATCGCGAACACTGGTCGGTGTGTAACTGGAAGGCTGTGCTCCATTCGAAACGCTTCGCGATTTTCTTGTAATTGGAGCAGACGTCGTCTGTCTCGTCGAGACGAGAGATAAGTTTGCCTCCCACTCGTCGCCTTTATCTCGTTCAACTTCCACCTAACCAGATGAATCCTGTCTCTTTGGGATGCAAGGAGCTCTCGGAGAAGTAGACTCGTGGATTTTTCCGACAAACCCACCCCTTTTGCGACCCTAGTCCACGGTCCGGTACCAACGGTCCTCGCGTTTCTAGAATTTTTCATTCACCTTTGATACCCGAGCTTGGCCTGGAAATTAAATAATTGCACGCTTACCTGCTGGCTCTGTGCAATGGAGGAGGTTTGGATTGCTTCGTCGCTGGGACGTATCGAGAGCCGGTTCTGGACATCGATCGGTTGAGGATCTTGTCGAGGGTGGAGATGGGAGATTGTGGAAAAGAGGGTGAGTGCTTTTTCGTACGAGTATTTGTTTTTCGTGATGTACAGAAGTGATACTTGTCGATGGCTTGTTGGTAATTAATTGACAGATACTATTGACAGAATTATCAGGGGGGTGAAAGTGATTTATTTAAAACTTCCTATTTTTATAGTTGCGAAGAAGCTACTGTTGACAACGTAATTATTAATTTATGTTACAAATAGAAATTGTTTAAATTATATATGAAACAAAAATATGATATACAATTAATTTCATAAATTAACAAGTATTAGACCCTCGACGCTACATTGCAATTTAATTACGATTAAAGAGATATTACTATTTCTACATGTAGGATCGTTTTCTGGTAATTTATCGACAGATACTATTGACGGAATTATCAGGGGGATGAAAGTGATTTATTTCGAACTTCCTATTTTTATAGTTGCGAAGAAGCTACTGTTGACAACGTTATTATTAATTTATATTACAAATAGAAATTGTTTAAATTATATATGAAACAGAAATATGATATACAATTGATGTCATAAATTAATAAGTATTAGACCCTCGACGCTACATTGCAACTTAATTACGATTAAAGAGACATTACTGTTTCTACATGTAGGATCGTTTTTGGGTGGATTGACTTAAGAAAGTATTGTTGGCTTCGTTAATAGAATAAAATAAGCTTGTAAATAGAATTCTTACTAAACGGCGGCTGATTATGAAACAAGAGAGATTCGATATGGGCACACTTTATATAGACACCTTATATAGACTGATCTAAACTGTCTTTGCACACATTCTTCGCCCACGCCCTTGCACCCTTAATTAAACCATTCATTCTGTCCTCTTTCACACTCAGACCTTCCTCCTCAATTATGCATTCGGCTCTGTCATAAACATCCATTCGATTTTCTTGTCTCACCTTTGTTCTAAGTCCAAACACTCCTGACATTCTATCAGAGTCTCACTCATTCCAATCCTACATACATAAGCAATTAATAAATATTTTCAACCCTTTTGCTATTAAATAAAATTATGACACGTGATGAGAAGAATATTCCAATTTTTGTACGATCGAACACAGTGTGATAAAGATCAGATTAATAAGTCGAAAGAAACTTTCGATTCTGATTACATTTTATATTTCTTGACGGTATAAAATATACGGAGGCTCGAAGTCTTCTACGATGCGTGGTGCAGACGATGGACTGTCAAAAAGTGAATATCTTTGAACCTTTCAGCTAGATTATTATAGGCTCTATGACAACCCACTGCATCACTCAACCCAGCTTCGAGAATTAATAAGCTGGACGATTCCTCGAAACAAGGATAGATCTTGATGCAGGGTGATACCATCCAAATAAAGCTTCCTCTCATAACAGTGAAATTTACTACAATTTTGTAGGATATTTTTAGACACCGTTAAGGTACGATGGACGAAGTGTTCCTATAGGGAACACCTCGCCAGGTATAGAGGTCCCGTTAGAGTCTGGCGGCCAGACGAGTCTCAGGAAGTCGGGGCCAGGCCACGTGAGGTTGTAAACTGGGGGTGACGCGTCCGCGGGCACCTCTCGGGAAGGGTTCCCGCGTGGGTGACCCTTCGAAGAGCCTAACCTGAAGGAAGAATCCCTTTTACCCCAGAGCGTTGCGTGGAGGGAATTTTCTCCTCCTTTTCGGGGGAGGTTTTCTCCTCTTTCAAGGGGGCCCTTGCCTTCCAGGCGGGCTTAAAAGGGCCCGCACTGGAAGATAGACTCAGAGTTAAGATAGTCTTAGAGCGAGCGTTACTGGGAGTTGTGATTGCGAGTTATTGCAAGGAGTAGCGTTCCAGTGAGAGTCGAATCGAAAATACAGAAATCTAAGGATCCGAAGTACTCTCCAGCGAAGTAGAGACTGTGTGACTCTACATTTGGATATACTCCTATTATTTTCGCGAAGATATAGTACGTCATAGAGTAAAATAGTGAAATTTCGGATGAACGAAGTTGAATCATTTTATTTTATTTTCATCGGCTATAAAAATCCAATGATCACGCTGTTATACTACAGTTATATACGCATAATCATCGTTGTCAGGACTTACCCAAGGCCGAAACGAACCATTAAACATGACCAAAGTATGCTAATCGAAACCACCTCGTCAGATTCGTCATCGAACTGGATTGGAAAGAAGAGCGGCAGAACCACCCTAGTTAATGCACCAACCCCCGAGTTTATATTCGATACACGCGCAGGCCCGATCGTTTCTGTTAATTACTATCGCGTCGAATGAAGGCGTATTCGCGTGATAGCGAGCACGAGAGATCGCTCGCAGCGACTGCCGCTGGATTTACGTTCGAGGGAATCGAGACAAAGAAACTGCCCCAATTGCAACTTACCGAACAAGTTTTTGTGCATGTACGAACTGCATCGTGCTGCACGATGCATCGAGGCAACGCTGAGCGCGGCTCGTTGCTCGCATTATGCAGAAGAAATGGAACGAGTCGACTGAGATAGCGTAGAAGCAACACGCTGTTTTGTGGCGGTTTTTCCCAACCACCCCCACTTTTCCTTCCTATTTTTTGCTCCGTGTCAGTTGTTCAACTGATACAGCCCTGGTCGCTTAATCCTCCGGCCTCTTATCGACGCTGCTCATTTTTCCACGGGAATATTGTTTGTTTGGTAATTAGCCTCCTTTGTCCGCAACGTACACACGTTGTGGCTTTATTCTTTCGTTTGATTCGTTGCTTCAGGCTCAGGTGAATATTCTCCCTCGATTATTATTATAATTAGCATGAAGGGGTGTGTGTATATATGAGACGACGTTAAAATATACGCAATCTAGGGGTTGCAGACTAGCAGATTAACAGACTATCGATTAGCAGACTTTCTATGTGAAATAAAATGGTTAGCTGATAGACTGGATGATAAGCTAAGTGATTAACCTAGCCATCAGGCTAGTGACAGTGTTACTAACTCTTTTGTTGTAAATCAATTATGTCATTGCAAACCAACTGAGCTTTGGGCGTGCAATCTTAATTTTGCAATGATTTATTGGTATTCATTGACAGGGGTGTAATCAAGGTGGAACCATAATCGCTATAAGTGTTTTATGTCAACACGCGTTGGTTTCTTCCATTCTTGTTATATGTGGCTTTATTCTAGGGTGAGTTTTGGAATTAATTTTTGTATTAATTAAAGGTTAATTCGGAATTTTGTGAAAATTTAAAGGTTTCGCAATTATATAAAATTCAAATCCCCTTCTGTGATCGATTATATTATATTCTTCGATTTCTTATCATTCAGTTCCCTCAAGAATCGTGGTCGTTTGAATATTCCATCAGAAAAGAACAAAAATTAGAAACATGCATCTCACGATACCTTGCTTCGAACGCTGCAAACGTTCCGGAAAACGGTACAATTGCACGAATTTTTCGACGTATTCCGCGTAGGAAAAGTACGAGTATCCGAAGTCGATCAAAGGCTTGGAAACGAGTGTAATTCCTTGCGCGTCCGTGGAATTTCAGATTTCTCAACGAGGTCGCTGAACGACCCTTACGAGTCGAACTCGAAGCATCGATGACGTCTCTCTTTCGGGGGGATATCTCGAATTTCGATCAATGAACGAGAGTAACCGGAGACTAATTCAAAGTGGAAATTCTACAATCGGCCGCGGAACTTTGGAGGGTCCTTTAAAACCACTGGAAAATTGGTCAGTCCTCGAGTGCGGCGTGGTCTCTAATTATGCAACCGGAATATCGGAATAAAGGAAGCGCCATGCTTAATTGACCAGCGCTCCACGAAAATAAAACGAACCCGAGTGTCTGGCTGTGAAGGATTAATGAAATTAGACAAGAAAATTAAAAAGGAAACGGGAAGCGTGGATAAAAAATGAAACACGAGTGAGTTAGCGAATTATCTCTGTTCCAGCCAATAAATTTCGGTGTGCAATTTGGCGATAAAATGAATAAACTTAATTTATAACGAGCAATTTTATCTTGCTCAGACGAAAAATATAATTATCGTAGATATTTTTCATGAGGTGTCTAAGAATCAGCATTTAAATCAACATTCCGTGTATATGAACCTAAGCTTATGCACCTAAACTATTCCATTATTTCGCAGAATATTAAAACATTGGAAATTTAAAATTGCAAAGAGTATATAATCGAGGGAAATAATTTTTTGAGCAATTTTATGTTGCTCAGACGAGAAATGTAATTATTGTAGACACTTTTCATGAGGTGTCTAAGAATCAGCATTTAAATCAACATTCCATGTATATGCACATAAGCTTATGCACCTAAATTATTCCATTATATTTCAGAATATTAAAATATTGAAAATTTAAAATTGCAAAGAGTATATAATCGAAGGAAAGAATTTTTTGAGCAATTTTATGTTATTCAGACGAGAAATATAATTATTGTAGACACTTTTCATGAGGTGTCTAAGAATCAGCATTTAAATCAACATTCCATGTATATGAACCTAAGCTTATGCACCTAAACTATTCCATTATTTTGCAGAATATTAAAATATTGGAAATTTAAAATTACAAAGAATATATAATCGAGGGAAAGAATTTTTTGAGCAATTTTATATTGCTCAGATGAAAAATATAATTATTGTAAACGTTTCTCGAGAGGTGTCTAATTGTAAAAATCAATATTTGAATCAAAGTTACATGTATGTGCATATAAATTTAAGCACGTAAACTATTCCATTATTTTTCACGATATTAAAATATTGGAAATTTAAAATTGCAAAGAGTGTATAATCGAGAGAAAGAATTTTTCGCAAATTAAATTTTTTAATAATAAACCCCCTTTATTCTTCCATTTGAAAATTAATGACCTATACTCTCTACACGTTCTATAAAAATAAATAATTAAAAATACTAAAAATACAAGAATATGTTTGACATACAGCGATGCAAAAATTTGAAATACACGCGTTAATTATACCTCGAAATCACAGGTATCGCAATCCTCGTGATATATATTATCCCCAATCTTTCGAATTAAACATCGGATTGTCAGGAATCGTAAAAAACGAGCAGCAACGAGGACAGAGAGGAGCCATGACGTGTACGAAAACCATCTAATCCCATGATCAAAGAACGTGAAATGGCTTTTAAAGGTTTGACAAACGACGCGGCAGGAGAAAGTCGAAATCACTGAAACTCGAAAGGGAGCACGTGCCACGTCAAATTGTACTGGTCGAGCATCATTTGTCTCTTCGGGGATGCGAGGGTAAAGAAAACGTCAAAGGGAAAGTTGCGCGCGTTGTCTTCGAAAAGAAAGGATGGGGAATGGAGAGAAAGAGGGTGGAAGACGAATGGATTGGCCTGATAATAGAATGAACCTGTTTCCGAAATGTTACAAGGTCGACGTGCCATTTCGTCGACTCATTAACGTTTCGTTTCGCCAAGCGTGAAACTCGATTCTCCGAATTCTCTTTCTTACGATTAATGTGATTTCCATTTCCTCTTTCCCGCCATTTATTCTTCGCGATTTGTCTTTGGCAACATTTCGCAAATTTTCGTATCCATTAGTTACATTAGCATGCGGATGGCAACCTCCATTGAGATACCATTCCGTGTGGTTTAAACGTATGGATACGAGGCGTCAAATGGAAGCAAGTCCAATGGATATTTCCTCTTCAATCTTCTAATGGTGCAGATGTGATTTCAAGCATTTAATAACTGTCTGACAAAATTAATTTTTCAGGGTTCTACTTTGAATTTTGTCAATGAGAAGTATGTACTCGTTGAAAGATTTTTATTTATTAATATGCTTAATTTAATCGAGAGTGTCTAGTGATAATGTAGGCGAATTTTAGTTTCATTTTTCTTACACACTTTGCACGTTGAACGTTTTAAAACTGAGCACCAATTTATTAACTAAGTGAACTATTCAATGAATCCACCTGTATTATTCGAACAATGTTAGTCGTAAGAATATTTCAAATTTTTATTTCCAAGTTCGCTAATAATTCTGTCAACGATGGACGGGACTTTAAACAATCTAAACACGCCAAATTGCTCTATCGATTATAAATTTTTGCTCTCGGGTCGTTAATAACTCCACTAGCAACGAATACCTCGAACGATCAATATTTATAAAAAAAAAAAAAGAAATTCTGTCACGAGAAAATTCTTTGAAATTTTTCATCCAGCAGGACCCACAGCCAGGATACCCATTTTTCACATCGTCACATTTAATTATATTCCATCTCTCGATACCTCTTCGCGCGTCGCATCGTTCCAAGCCGATCGATGTTCCCTCACCCCCTGACGAGCTTTCTTTTCGCAAAAAATCCCTGTTTGTTCCACAAACTCGCCGAGAAAGCGCAAACGAGAGAGCCTCGGGATACCGTAAAAACCGCGGTTTTCATATCAATTCATTACGCTCCAACCCCCTCCACACCCATCCTCCCCCTCGCCCCTCTTCCGTCGCTTCGATGTCCTACTATTTTTCACCCCTCCCTCACTGACAACAATGTCGATGGCTAATCGATAACTACGTCCACCCCTTTCGTTGCCGCCCTTCGGCCGACCATCCACGACTTTCGGTCATTTTTCATCCCCTTGTCCTGGCCGCGTTATTGCGTCCAAGAGTGACGCTCGCGCGGACAATACGCCCGATGGCCACGCATTACCGCTTTCATTCTACGAATTAGCCGGCACAAAAGGGACCACGCGGACACGCGAGTCCGCGAGATCGTACGATCGTGTTCAATTGGTACGAAAAGAGGGTAGAGGGACAGGGTGCAAAGGCTGACAAGGGTGCAGTGTGTTTATGCGATGCGTTTATGCATCGATGTAGGATTCGACGGAATTTTTGACGAACCTGTTCGAGTTCCGATGACACGCATTCGAGGGGGTGCAGAGTGGCTGGCTGGTTTACGAGGGTTGTAACGGGGGTTGGAGGATGATGTTAGAGTTTCGTGATAGGGTAAACGTGGCGTGGTTGGTGAACGGCAGGCTTGGTGTTATATGATACGAGAGGGTAAAATTGGGATTTTGATTCGTGACAGTTTGTCCATGACAGGGCTTGGTGTAATTATAAACTAGAAATAAAAATAATTATAATATAGGATAATAAATGTGCTGGAATGAGGGAGATGGTTTCACTACTTATTTGAAAAATAAAATATCGAAGTTTAAGATGTGAGGAACGTAATGTACGAATTTTAATTGACCATTTGACTTGACAGTGGTTAGAGTATAATCTGTCAAGAATACAAAGTCGCAACTTTACTACGATTCGTAAAAGAAACCAAACTGTTATCAGAAATACTATAGTTACACATCTACTAAAACGTTACTAATATTCTATATAGTAATTGATGCGACGTTAAACTAATATAGGTATAAAGAAATATTCCATTAATTTTTATTTTAACAATTACCCAATAATAAAATTCCCTGTTCTGCGCTATGAATGGAGAAGATATGAAATACAAAGACAGATTCGAACACCATAGAAGTAATGAAAAGAGGCAAAAATGTGCCACAAGGTCTAAACACTGTCAAATTATGCTGTCAAATCGACACTAAACTCAGAGAAAAAAGAATTTCCTGCTTTCACCGTGCAAATTCTGCCATTCGCTAATTTTCCAATCTCCCAAGTCTTCAACTAGCGATCTCCGCACATTCCCGTGCCATTTTCCAGTCCTCTCCGGTTTTTCCTTCCCCGAATCCCGAATTCCGCAGGCAGCGAAGCGCTGGAGTTGGCGAATTTTGCAGTTCACAAAGACCCGGTCACCAGTCGACTACCATCGATAACGTCTGACAAAACCTAACATCTAAATTCGTCATTACCACCGCGCTATTCTGGCCACCGGCGAACAAACGTCAGGCAAAACTCGTTCCCCGGCGAAATCGGCGGAGATCGATAGCGGCGTGCTTTCATTCATCCTCGACAACGGGAAACGCCTGCAATCGTGACGTTCACAGATCGGTACTTTCGAGGGGTTCGAAATGAATTTCCAGTTTTGCGCCCGGCTCGAAAATCGGGCCGAGATAAATCGCGGGCATCGATCAGGTTAAATGTCGGCGACGCGCGGGCCCAACCCTCTGCAGACTTCCGACCGTCGATTTTCCGCGCTGAATGAAAAATCACTCGGTCCTCGAGTCGAATACCAACCACGCCGGATCCGCAGGCCGCGTAACAAACAGATGCTTCCGATTTAGCATATCGCATTGTCAACGCCCCGTTGTATACATGTATGCATAAAGGAGATATTCGATTCTATCTGTACCGGCTGGGAAATCGCTTTCCATTCCTGTGGAGGGTCGCAGAAAGGTTCGAAGGGAATCCTTTTTCACGCTGTTACCTCGATTCGCCGCGTTCTGCTGAATATACGATGCCACGGATACATGCCGTTGTTCCCCATTTTCTCACCCTGTTTCGGAAACTCTTTTCTCATTTCTTCTTTCTGGAGTAGGTAGATTATATGTCTTGGAAAATGGAGACTGCGTTTTCCTCGGATCAGGACGATTCGGGACGATTATCTTTTAGATATGCTTCGCTTTTAACATCAAGTTTACGATTACGGATCGGTGAATTAAGAAACGAAGAAAGAACTAGGAGAAATCGAGCAAAGAGGTCTAAACTCTGTCAATTAATCGATAAACCATCCCTCTTTGTATTACCTCGAGAACTATGGTGAAATTTAAAGCAGGAAACGTTCGACGTCCTACTTTCACGAATGCAAAAAGACCCTGGAGTGTAAACGCCTCTTTCTACCCCAATCGTATCCATCGGAACCCCCAGGAAAGTAACCCAAACCTCGCTCGTGTTGCAACCGTGCTCGCGATATTCCTCGAGCGTTGGCACTCGTGCAAAACGGTGTTCTCCACCTGTTCGTCGAAGATAACCTTAAACTCTTTCCAATCCTATATCCGGTGACTTATGGAGCCGACACGAGACAGCATTAAGGGGGTCGCAGGGTCGATCCATGCAAGAAAGAGTAAGGACACGTAAGCCGGGGGTGTTAGTTCGCAGCCTGGTCACGATGCGAGTAGGCGGCGGTGGTGGTGGTAGCGTCCGGGGGTGGTTTTCAGCGGGTGGAAAGGTGAGCGTGTTCGGGTAGGGGTGAGAAGGAAGCGAGAGGAACGAGGCAGATGGGAGACTCGAGGGACTGCATTATGCATCCGAGAGTGGCTGACTACCCTCGTCGTCTCGACGTTCAACGCGTAACGTACGGTTTTCCCGGAATATTCGAGGAAGCTCGAATTTATGGAGGCTGCCGGGGGATCGGGCCGCTCCCCGAACACCGTGTTTCCATTCTTTGATAATGAATAATTGCGACGTTTAACGTGCTGCGTGTGAATTTCGAAGCTTAGACGGGATTTAAACGACGAACGCGCCGCCGCGACACCGTTCCGCATCGAGGATTTGAGTTTGCCCGCGCGCACCGGTTTTAAAGGGGATTTCCCCGTCTGCCGCTTTTCACGGAACGGCTCTTTATTTCGTCCGGGATCGCGTTCTCGCTGAGATAGTACAGTCCAGACATTTTAGAACGAACGACGAGCAATGATTCGCGATATCGATGAGCGTTTGAAATTATTACACAGGTTCCAAGAGGTATGAATCTAGGGGATGTCAGTGATAATCTTTTTTGAGTGTTCAGTCGATTTTTCAGATAAGTTCCGATAGCTTTTATTACCGATTTCTTGGAAGTCAGGTGATTCTATACTCTGAGGATGTGAGCTATTGTGTCTCTAATTGGACCCTGACAAGGAGGTGTCACTAATTAGTATTAATCACGCGTGGGAATACACTAGCCTGAAACAATAGCTATTGTTAGTAAGAACACTTTAGATTCTTGATACAATTTATTCAGAAATCAACGTCGTTCATCTATAATGACAGCGATATTAAGGAAAGGTATGACAGCTCTTTGGCCACGATTCTGGGACCTGATTGACTGACCCCAGAGAGATCTTGTGTAAACCCAAAGAACCTCAGTCGAAAGGAAAATCTACGCAAGTGTTTCCACGTGTCAAGAATAGGCTTGTAGAATTTAAGCTTGTATGACATCGATAATTCAACAGCTGTCAATAATTTCATCAAATATTCATATTGTAGAGACTGGGGTAGGTGGTAAATACGGACTATTTATTAATTAATAATAATAATAGATTAACAATATGTGGGTGATGATTAAGCATACGAATCTATATCGACTGCACCTTAAGACTACAATTCAATTCAACAACGCAATGACAGTTCAGCCTGCTACAACTAGTGGCTCACAACTAAAATACAACTAAACAACTAACAACCAATAACTCCTTTTAATGACTCTCTCTCTTTCTACACAACTGTTCTAAAGACTCCTCTCTACATCACTGCTCACAAAGCAATTCTGTCTTCTTTTATATCTTCCTCAAAAGCCTCCCCCAACATGTCAAAATATGGTCATGCTAAGGGCCTGACGCATCGATGGGGCTTTTCCGAGGGACCTGGCCCGCGAACCCTTTCTAAGCTAAAGTTACCTATACACGAGGTGGAAATCCTGCGATGCAACAATATTTAAATAGCGAATGTTAACATCTTCAGAAATAGAACCTTCCATTGCTGTTCCATTCTATTCCACTGAATCCGAATCTGCTCAAAGCTTTGACTCATAACCGAATCCTTCATTTCCCCAAGCTAAATCTCCCATCTGAGTCCAAAGAAAGGCGAGCTACGTTGCACCGCGTCGCAAGAAGCACAGGTATCTGCCAGCTCGCGGAGTTTTTCGATTCATAAACTTTGCACTGCACTTCGTGCACACATTTACATTCGGTCTTGGCCCGTTACACAAATCGAGTTTATTGTCTATCGACAGCCCGTCAAAGGAGACGGAATCCTGAGCGTGTTGTACAAGACGCGGGGGCAGAGAGGGCTGGAGGGTTGCCTTCTGTGTGCAACGGTGCGAAACTACTCAAGGACATGTACAGGAACCGTCACAGAACCGTCGACGGATCCTGTCGATGCCACCAGCCCGACAGGCTTACCGCCAAAGCCCTGCGATTCGATTCGAGCCAGCGACCCAGATCGTTCCTGACATTTGCCAGAGGATCCATGACAGATCCACCTTTGCAGGCACGCAGACTTCCGGTCTGCCTCGTTTTTCTCGCCACCAGCTTTCGTATAAATAAAAATGAAACTTCTACCGGCTACGCGGCAATTGCTATTGCTTCTTCCTTGCCAGTTGCTTTTTGTCCATCGCCGGCTTTCCCCGAGATCGTGTCAAGGGATATTTGCCGTTCACTCGGAACCGGCTGCGAAGTTACACCGGATTGGGCAGAATTGAAAAACATTTCATGATCGAAGATGCTTCCGGTGTTCGGTATTAGACGTAAAAGAAGAAGAAGAAGAAGAAAAGTGAATATTGCCAATTTTTGAGGAACTTAAAACTGAGAAATTTTAACCCCTACTATACGTGAAATATTGTAATGAAATACACGTGATCTGCTATTTTCTGTCAGCATAAATCGAGCGTAGAGAAATGTAAGAAAAGCTTCGAATCGTTATATCTTAATGGAATCTAATAAATAGAGATGTTGATAGCAGAGGTTCTCAGTCTTTCTCATCGCACGACTATGTATATCGTCAATAGGTCGTCCGCAATTGGCGACGGTTAATGACGAACCAAATTTCTTGAGGAACGTTGTGTTTTTAGTGGACTGTATATTTTGTAATAGTTCCGGTTAACTCTTCTGAACTCTTCGAATGTTATTTGCTGACTGACTGGTACTAACCTAACTAACTTGTGCGATGCACGATCTTTCGGAGTCCATGGTTTCCAAAGGGAAATCGGTTTTCCCATTGGTGGTTGACAGGACCGAGGCTGGGTCCTCGGTCCGCGAATCAGATGCCCCCAAAGAAGGGAGGACCGTCTTCC
>NW_016907912.1:366796-403371 GCF_001483705.2 Eufriesea mexicana | reverse complement strand
CTAACGGTCTTCTGGGCCTATTATAAACAAAGGGCCGAATGTAATACCGGGACGACATTCCAAGGCTTAACAACTAATGATACCTTTTAATCGCCAGAAAATACAGGGTGTCCCAAAAAAATGTATACACACTTTGCGTGATTATAAATAAATTATATTTACATTATAATAAATTAATATAATTTAGAAAGAACAGGATATTAAAGTGTGTATATGTTTTATTTGGACACCCTGTATATTAGGAAGATATTTTAGACCGAATTTTAATTCACACTAAACAGTTGTTATTCTAAGAAATATTTCGCGTTTTTTCTATTAAAATCGCGAAATTTCTGACCTATTACGACTTCAAGGAATACACCCTTTTGCACTGAACCGATGTCATCTTAATTCTCACGCAAATCGATACCTCTAAAGTTGAGGTACTCTGTGCGTATATCGATATCGGTTAAAATCGGCCCGTCATCGCGAAGCCAGCGGCGCAGCGCGGTAATAAATAAAATATAAATCAAAGTAATGCGGCTCTCGATACACGTTTGCAGTCGCGGCGTACTCTCGCGAGGACGAGCGTTGCGCAGCTGCAACTGCGGTAGACCGACTATAAAGGTGAAATAAGAGGGAAGGGCGGCGGATCCGGCAGCGAGCGAAATCGATGGCAGGTGAAAAGTGGCGAACCGTACGCGAGACAAATCACTGCCCGCGCAACTATTTTTATAGTTCGGCTGCACTTGGCGCGAAAGCGCAGTTTCCACGATAAACGGACGAATCGACGTGTCGCGCAATTTTCCTTTCGTTCCTTTTCCCCCTTTTTCCCTGTCCGAGGGTAGGCAGTGCTGGGAAAAATGACAAAAGCGAAACACAGGCTCGCGCGACGTGTGCACAGCGAAATGTAAGATGATTATTTATTTTTTGGATGTAGATAAGATAGTATGCCTATTTGTGCAATTTTTAGGTTCGTCGTTAATGGAAGGAAGAAAATTATTTCAAGTACAAGTTACAAATCGTAATTAGTGTTATTATTTATATGAACACTGCCACGAATAAAAGAGTGTCCTGTAAAATACGATATCAAAACACTATTTATTTAAGAAATCGTCTTTTTATCTGCTCACTAGTTGGAGCGTTGGTATCAAAAACTACCCTTCTGAATTTTATTGATCTTTCAAGAGGAACAAAAATTCTCCACCATTCTTCACCAGATCCAGAAAATTTTTGTCTAAATTCTGTAAACTGTAATTTAGAAAATACATCGTTTCTTATGACGCCGATTTCACCATAACGCAAGTCTTACTTCTATAAACCCTTTGCACTCTGTTGTCATCGTTATAGCGACATTGTAAGATAGCCTGTAACTCCGTTGCCGCTGCTGTGACACTAGAATTCCGATTTATATCAAATATTGTTAAAGTTCCCGAAGCACAGGGTTACAGTATGTTTCCTGATAGATATTATACCAGTATACCTTTGGCAGAAGAACTGACGAAAATGAAACGCTATTTGATTGTTAATAGCGGACAAATTTTCGAATAAATATTATAACCCTTTGTACTTTGAGCAATGTTTAATATGACCTACCAGCAACTCCGAGTCATTTTACCTTTCCTGTTAGCTTTTATAGTACAATGTTTAACAAATTGCGTATCGCATAGAAATCTCTAAGATATACACTAGGGACCGCACGTTTTGACATGACAGTATATTGACATCTAAGGTCCATAACAAATGGCGCGTGAAAAACGAGAAAACTCGTGAGTGGTCCTTAATACTAAACCTACCATGATCTAAAACAGCAATTCCAAATTTTCATTAAAAATTCCGCACTCAACTATCGCTTTGATTATTTGTTTCCACGAATTTTCTTCCGATATACGTATAAATTCATTTTTCATTTTCCTTTTTGCATTTTCTTTTCAAGAATCTTGGTCTATTTTTCCATTTATCGGTTATTTGACCGGTCATGGTAGGTTTAGTGTTAACAGATGATGACACGCGAGAAAACTCGTAAGTGGTATGCAGTGTGTTAATACACTAGAACAGCTTAATGCAAATTATACGTTCTCCAATCCAGATAAAAGCAATTTTTCTGTAAATTTTTGCGAAAAGAAATTCGTCACACCGGCTAGTTCCTTTCCATTTCCTGTCACGAATTTTCTCCTCGTTCGATGATCATAGCGTTAGAAAAATCGTGGCGCGCGGTTATCATCGCGCGGATTAATCGGCGTCCAGCTGAGAGGCGGATTGGCAGCTGTCTGGCAGAAGGGCGTCGTGACGAACAAATTTCCCAGCCGTAACGTTCGGAGATTTAAGTCACCGGTGTCAACACGGAAAATGTGGTCAGGCGTCAATTAATTTGATGCCTTGACCCGTGGCTGTGATTTCGAACGGAGCGAACTGGAACTTCGGCTGCCGCTGGGTACTTGAATCATACCTGACGTTTCATCACGGAATATTGATTACTCTTTTGCGTATCGATTGCAGTATCGCGAATGTATGGAAAGGCATCGCAATGAAACGATTTCAGCACGACGGATTATAAAATGGTTTAATTTTCTAGAAGATTGGAACGTCGGGTTATTCGTCTGGTTATACTACTTGGACCGGGTTTTAACGTCACGGATTACGTATGTAATGAATTCGCTGATAACTCTTGTTCGGTATTTCTATTTCACAGTTTCGTATTGTTTCTAAATGTCAAATGTCAATCAGCGTGTTAGAATCTTTAAACAATTAAGTTATTTTCTTTGAAAGTGGTGTAAGTCCATTTCTGACAAAGAGTTAGTTAATGATAACAACGAATGCAATTTGATATGAATTCTTTATCTATAAATAGTTTCTAATAAAATTCTTCAAAATTTTGAATATTTTGTCAATATAAATTTACGTAGTTAATGAAATTACAAATATAATTACTTTGAAAGTGGTGTAAGTCCATTTGAGGTCATCAAAAGTATAAATTTCTTTTAACTAATACTCATAAAAATGGTCACATTATAAACTTAAATCAATTTAATATTTTAAAAACTTAAAAAACTTAATTAAAAATTGACATATACCTATATTTTTCAAACCATTCGAATGCAAACCTTTAAATATCTCCATATAATATAAAATGGACTTACATCGCTTTCAAAGAAAATGGCTGAATTTTTTAAAAAATACTCCTGTGGAAATTTTGGAAAGTAAGATCTCGAGATTTTGCTTTTCCATTTGGATCCTATGAACTTTGTATATAAGTAATTTTGCGAGCTTTAATAACATTTTCCTGATTCTTATGTGACTTTGAAGCCAAGTATCACGATATTAAGAATTTCTATGGCTATTAAATGCAATCATTATTATGTAATAACCAACAAGTAACTTATTGTTCTCCACACAATATTGCTACTGTTGGACCGGAAAAATAAAGGAACAGCAGAGTTTGGAATTTTAACTTTAATATATTGAGATACACGAAATACCTTGGCGATGTACACAGAGATAGAGCGAAACGTGAACCGGAGCACAATATATAAGGACGACAAAGTGCCGTCATGCCGTCAAAGAAATTAGTTACAAGACAAAAATAAAGATGTAACAACTAGGACAATCTGTCTAACAGTTACGACCACAATGGCACAATCTCAAAAACTATCCATGCATCCTATTATTCTTCGTATACACAAATATTCCTTAAACTTGCATATACGTGCACACTTCAATCCCGATGCAATAATTACAATGAAATATTAAACGTAAGACAAAGAAAGAAAATTTTGTTCAATTCTTCATTTGTGGGTTGAAAAAGAGGAGGTTTCCATTTCCCTATGCAACCCCGCGTTCCGCAACCACGAGCGTTCCAAACGGAGCACCTGCAGTCGGAAGATGCGGCAGGTTGGCCAATAAATATCTTTCGCCAGGAACCATGGGTTTTACGAGACGACGGTACCCATTGGCTGTTTCCTTCGCACAGAGGCTCTCGTGGTCGAAGAGAAAGCGGCGCTAATTTTCCGACGACTTTGTCCCGTCTTCCCTTCGCTCGAGATTTACAACGCCGTACGTCGAGCTTTGCCCTCGCCCACGCCGCAGTAAAACAGAGCAGAGGGAGTCGCGAAGCGCACACCCTTGAAGTAGTTGTGCAATTCAATTTTCAGAATTAAATTTAAGCTGCACTTTGAATTATATCGCGCTGTAATAAACCTAGGCTGTAATACACCGCGTCGCATCGTAGGGATCGAGAAGTCTGCGAGGGTGACGCGTGTATGTATCCTTATACGTGTTCTTCAAAGGATTCTATCATTCGTGTTGGACGAATATTCTTCGTCGAGTAATCTAAGTGAGAAAATGGTGGTATAAATTAGATATATTCATTCTCCTTCAGTGAATTAACTGGAAGTAAGAGTACTTTGAATTTTCATTTTGGTTAAGGATATTTTGGTTCAGGATCTAATGGTAGACAGGTATAACGGAATTTCTTGGTAAATTTTGTGTGAGTAATTTTTAATCCTTTGGAAATGACGTCTGTATAGTCTAGAGACTCTGATCACATCTATGTTTGTTTAGAAAAATATTTCAAAGCTTGGCACATACTATGCTAGTGTAACGACCATCATTCTCACCCTAGCCACTGGATAAATTTCGACTTTAACACTAGATTTACGGAACCCGTCAATTTGACGGAAGAGTTGCTCCAATTATACGATGGTAACAGATTTAGTTAACTTATATAAAATTAAACTAATCGTAAAAAAAAAGGCACGTGGTTTCCTTTACCTGTCAATTTGACAAGTGTCCTTAGAAATAGGTATACAGATAGCATCCGTAAACCTAGTGTTAAAGAGGTTGGAGGACTTTCTCACAAGTTCTCGGAAAACCTCCAATTCCTATATGTATAACTAACTTTCCGACCTTCCAATAGTATCCCCGTCTAAGGCAAGGCCTGCTAGAAAGGCTTACCGATGAGTCCACTAGTAGGCCTAGGACCAAACGCATCCCTTTCTTTTTCCTTCGTCTCTTCTTACACCATCGCCACAGGTAGATACCTGTGACAAGCCGACTTCAACAACCATGGGAGAGAAGGCCTCCTACCCTAGATTCTATTGCTAACTAGTTTCGATAATGCAATACACACAGTAACCCATAATAACTAATGCAACAGCTTGACCTAATTTGGTACCATAAGTGGAATCGTACGTCATCCTCGAAGGAGATTAATATCATTCAGTGTTCTCGAAAAGTACGCAAGTGGTTGAGCCAAGTACAAGTCCGGCAATCTGGACTAAGTGGCAAACCTAATTAATGCCTGTCAAACGTCAGCTCCATGGAACTAGCTTGCCAAGCACACAGGATCATTACGATTTCACCTGTATCGCTGTTCAAACACCGATTGTCCGGCAATACTTTAACGATCGCAACGCTTTTTGCCACGAGAGTTGTTCCACGTAAACCAACTAGCTGAGCAAACATTTGGAGAATTAAACGAAAGTCCACAAACTTGGAGTATACTCTTTAAATTAACCGGAGCAAACAAGATAACCACTCGACCCCGTAAAATCGGATTAAAGAAAGCCCAGGAGAAGTCGAACAGGAAGTAAACGAATTGAAAACTCTAGCTTCTTCAGGGAAACTTCAGAATTCGTTGCCACAAGTGTCTACTTTTTAACAAATCCTTCAGCATCAAAGAAGCATTATTACCTAGCCATAAGACGAACGATATTGTTCGCGAGAGGAATGTTAGCGTTATTATCGTCTAAGGATGAAAACACGAAACTACAAGTGGCACTTGGCAGGATTAGCTGTTCGCGAGCTCCTACGCTCAAGTAGGAATTACGAAAAAGAAGGAAACAATTTGTCAACGGGGAAAGAGACTAAACTTCTGCTGGATTTCGTGCTTCCAAGCACCTGGGACAATCAGCATGTTGGCGAATTAAAAGCCGATACTTTCTATTAGTTTATAGCGCTGTAGAAAGCCGTAGATGCGGTAATGGAAACTTTAAATCTGTCTCCTACGAACTTTATAACTCGGCTTCTATTTCTTCGGTTTCCAGATATAGCAGCCTTAACACGACGTACATAGCAGAGCTTGAAAGTTGTACAGTATTTATTTCTATTTAATTCTCATTTATTTAAACAATATTATTTTTCTCGACACCTTGCATTTCTCAATGAACGATTAATTTATGTGGAAAGAAATTTCGGAAAATTCTTACAGCATCTTTAAATATTTTAAATTAATGTTAATATAAAAATTTCGACAAATTTGAATAAGGGTAACTCGTATGGTGAATTTAGAAAGATGTGGAGTTTTTTAAAAATAAATTCGAGTTCTGGAGGGTAAATTAATATCGTAAATCAAATATCAGATTGAATTATTTCTCACGCCACTGTCGTGCTTGGAATGTAAAATTTGCGCAAAATTTCGCAGCTGATTCACGGATTTCAGCCTCGGTTTAATCTTTGCAGCGGATTAATCTTAACAGCGCCAACGCGATATCAAGTAGATGAAAAGATCTACACTGCCGTAAAGCAGAACAAACGAAGCCACCCTTCTCTCGCTTCGTTCCTTTCCCATTTTTTCCCCGCGAGAAAGTAGACAATCGGTTTTAACAAGACAATGGTCTATGTGTAACGTTGAACAACGCTTTGGACATTTTCAAAGTCCAAGCATTTTACGCGATCCTTTCCAACATCGGTTATTTAATTCCCATTAAAAGCCTCATCGTCCTTATTCTCGCGTAAGTTACTCGAAATTTTAATTTATTTCACCGGGATCGAATGAAAGAACTTTTATTAATAAGAGAATATTTTTTATTAAGAATATTTATTATAATAAACCACGAATCATCATCCTCATTCGACGATATTTAACTCTAATTAATCCTTTGCACTCGGCGATTTTTTCGTTACAGGAAAATAGTAATTCGAAGACTTTCTGCCATAAAGTCGACAATAAATAAGAAATCGAATGAAAATTAAAACGCAGAATTATTTTACTTCGATATTTAACGAATCGTTGGGTAATTGTAAATTTGATGTATTAATTAACATCCATCTTTAGAATCTGATTAAATGGAGACTAAGAGGTGCCTCTCGAGTGCAAATGGTTAACAGTCGAATTCTCAGATTTGCTTGCCAAATAATATCCAGGATATTATGAAATAAAATGGAAGAGCTTTAAAAAATCATTGAAAAATACTTCAATAACTAACAAAAATTTACGATTACTATACGTAATGGAAACTTCCTAATAAAGGGATCTCCATTCTTTAATTCCAGCCACGAAGAAAATTATCAGCATTCTTGCTTGACAATATCCTAATCAATATTCGAATTCTCAGATTTCCTTGCTAAATAATATTCAAGATATTATGAAATAAAATAGAAGAGTTTTAAAAAAATCATTAAAAAATTCTTCAATATACGATTACTATACGTCATGGAAATTTCCTAATAAAAGGACCTCCGTTCTTTACTTCCAGCCACGAAGAAAGTTATCAACTTTCTCGTTCGACGATACTCTAGTTACCCAACCAATCGGAGCCAAAAATATCGAACTCAGCACCAACAGTCGAACTCCCAAATTTCTCTGTCAAATAATACCTAAAACTCCAAGGGATAGAATAGAAACGCCCCAGGAAATGATCGGAAAATTCTTCGGGTAACCAAGGAAAATCGACGATCTAGAGTAAAACCAGAGAACGAAGCTGGAGAACGAAAGTTGCCCGCAATCGTGCCAGAAAAACCGTCTCTCGTTCGAACCTGTTTTCCCGCTTCTTTTTGCCAAACAAATCGCCCGATCGGCCAACGGTGGGACCTTAAATTTCCTCTGTCATCGAGGATACAGAACGGTCTGTAAATCACCGCTCTCTGGAGAAGGAAGAAGCGAAGAAAAATTCCGTGGAACCGGGTCTTCCCGTTGCCAAAGGACGCGCGTATTCGCGTCTTCGTTTCGCTCGCCGCCATCTTATCCCGCTGCTATTTTGTCGACACGCATACACTGCATGCATGTCGAACATTTGTTACGATGGACTTTAACTTTTTGACAGAATCTATTAATACTAACTGTTTAAACTTCGATTAATCCCTTGCTCTAGCATTTAAGTTCCGATGGCACATGTCATAGTTGACAGCAACGTCGCGACATATATTTCCTATCTATTATAATTTATTTCCTATTCCATTATAATTCATACCTCAATTTTTCTCAGTCTCTGCTTAAAAGAAAAATCTGGAAAATTTTGTAACGAATAGGAAGAGCGAAGAATTTACCTTCTGTAAATGCTGTCAACTTCTTATCCAATGATTTCAGTCCCGATGGTCTTGCCATGATCAAAAGCGAGGTCAGTCACTATGTCGAGGCACTAGGTCCAAACTCGACGAAGGATAACACGTAACTGACAAGATCAGACTCGTGAGACAGAAGAACATCGTCAGAAATTAACTGCCAGCCTGACCCATGATGTTTACGTTGTTCCCTATCTACGAATCACACCTCCCACTCTTTACACTCATGTTTGGCACGATTTCCTTAGAACCAGTTTCACACGATATTGTAGACAAAGTAGTTATCTCAGCTTATCATCTAAATGAAAGGTTGTCGACCCCGAGGACTGCTCCTGTCATGAACGCATTTTGACCTGAACTAAGTAAATGGTCGTCGACACATAGATGACAAGTAACCCTTAAACATACCTGAACCTAACCTAAATAAGCAAGTCATGAACAGCAAGGAGACTTTTCTCCCCGTGTCAGCGACCCCCTAATCACACATTTCCCACCATTTAGTGTCAATGGCCCGGTTTTGTTTACTCTCCGAGTTACTCCGTAGCGCCTAACGTTTACACCCTTGCCAATAGATGAATTCCTACTTAAAGGAGGTTCGAGGACTTTATCGCAAGTCCTCAGTGAACTCTCGACCTCCCATAGATACAAGTTTCTACGCTACCTAAGTCTAAGGGTCTGCTAGGAAGCCTTAATGACGAGTCCACTAGGAAGCCTAGGACGAAACGCATCTCGTCCCTCCGTCCTCCTACCTGCCACCCTATCATAGCACCACCGCCAAGGGGATACCAACAGGCAGCACCGTAGAAACCACACAGCCATCATCGCAACGCCGTGGGGGGCCGACCCCCGCAACTCTTTCCGCGCACGGTCCTGTTGCTACATATCAACGTATTCGCATGGACGTGTTTCGGCATTTTCTCGTCGTAGAAAGTCTCTTGTCGCGGTGAATTGCATCCTCGACAGGGGATAGGATCCCGAGATGTCGGTAGATGGTGTGTGACAGATCGCGTACACGGCGATACGGAAGCGTTGAAAAGCGACGTGTCCCTCGGGTGAAGTTTCGCCGGAGATCGTTGCCTCGAGTTTCGACTCGGTACACGCGTAGCTCCAGGTTTAAAAGTTTGGTTTATTCAGTTAACGTTCGTTTGGACTGGAATTTAGTTACGTTGCTTTTGTGTGAGTTCGAACCAAAGTTGGTATACTGGTTGAATGGCCGGCAGAGCGAGTTGCGTTCGTTTGAAACGGTATCTTGACGTTATGACCGGGTTGCAGTTAGTTGTATCACGGTTCCGGCGATATATCGATGTTCGTAATCGATTGGAGAAGTAAACGGAAACTCCGCGATCTTGATATCGGTTCAAGTGTTTCTTGGTATATCCTTCGCGGGGTATAGCGTTCGACGGTGTATGGAGGCTTGATTAATCTCGTGGGAATACACTGGGACTAGCTAAAATTATAGACACAACTGTCTCAGTAAAAGTCAATGAAATAGTCAACAACGGGGAATTTTCAGCATAGCAACAAGTCTGAAACTAGTCACCTAGCAATTTGGTGGTTCTAGACTTATTTATAGAATTACGAATAAAATACTTGCCAACTAGCTACGAAATCGAATATAAATTCCATATGGAATAATAAAATTAGCATTCACTTGTGGGTAACTTTCACTGGGAGAAAGCCCTTCGTTGGATTTCTAGGAAGACATCGTCAAGGTTCGAGGACGACAGACACAGATGGGGATGTTTAGTCGCCAAGCTCGGGTATCTGGATCGGAGTTCAACCTACAAGAGGGTACCTACACTCGAAGATGAGGCCACGGAGAGGGGACACTATAAGGCTGCGGGGTATGTATTCGTCTACGAGCTTAGGACTGTGTTAAGCTTTGAAATTCTGTTTCGATGGTGTTGTCACTCATCAGGAAGGATCATATTGCGATGGCACCTTGACATTTGGCCATCATATGCGCCAAGTGCCTGGAGTATGGAGCAATAATTCGATTCGTTTTTCCGTTCGTAACCTAACCTACCCTTATACCTCATATTCAGAGACTATATCCAATTACAAATAACATAGCTCTCTCTACCAAGGGTCTACATCAATTCTAGACCTATTAGCTCGTAAAATATAGAAACATACGATAGCAAAATGGGACAAAGTCCACTTACTATTTCGAAGCCAAACATAATCTGCTCAAAGAACCGTCTGTCTCTAATCGTCATCAAGTAAGAACATACTTACGACCTAGCGACGATATCCAGATTGAATAAAACATTTAGCTACCAAACTAAATGCCTTTTAATTAAAATCTCCTACACACTGTATAGTTTTATTTTCGTCCTATACCATCCATGTGAATTCGCGATTTATGGCAACGCCGCTATCTATTTAGGCAACTAATAATAAGGGTAATTAGGTGGTGGTGAGAACAAAGAGCATTGCTCACCGCATTAAACGTAATGAACTAGTCAAACGCGCGAAAGATTACACGTATCTAAGAGTATTAAGGATATAACGTGCACAGTGCAAACGTGAAGATAATTTATTATCACGTATACGATTCCAGCTAATTCCTTAACAATCATTCTCCACGCGAACTATATAATCCACCCGTAGCTATTATCAAAGCAAGAAGCCCTAATTGCCGATAATTCTGCAAAGCTCCTCACGCAAACGAAGAGAGCAAACAAACAAACACGCGAAGCCTGTTCTTTAAGTAACCACAATTTCGACGTCGTCGTTTAAAATCCGTTCGATGAAACTTCGGCATTTCCCTGCGAAATAGAGAGTTGGACGAAGTTGAACGGGCCAGTCGGCCAACTTCATCGTCGAAGCACCGCTTTCGAGACTACATTTTACGAAATCACAGGTCCCAGCAGATGTTCTTTAATACCCCAATATATTCCTTCCATTGTCCAAACTTGCTCCCGCTTCATCGGTTCCGACATCCTCACGAACCACCACTGAATCATCGTCCACTCGCCGGAAACTCGAGGATTCCGCGCGCGGAGGCCACGAGCGAACCATCGTTGACGCCATCCCAGAAAGTACCCCGTTATCCAAATCGATCGATTCCGGAAACTACGCGAAATCCTTCCAAAACGGGGGGTGCATCGTCGAATCTGTTTTTGTTAACGCGTATTACGCGTGTTACACTAGGCAGAGCTCCCTTTGTGGATCGGTTGGGAAGTTAAACCGATTTGCAGAGACGAAATTCGCCCGGTATTGTATCGGCGTTTAGCTTCACGCTGTAGGCTAATCTATTTAGGGTAGACATTAGTCGACTTCTCGTGCGAAGGAACAAGAATTAGTCTGCGACTAGAACTTCGAATATCGAGTTAGACTGACAATTATTATTTCATTATGTTTAACATTGTTGGAATACCAAAGACACAAATCGAGACATCTTACAGAAAGATATTTAATCTCGATGTGAAACTGTCTTGATCACATACTGATGCATGGTTGTGTGTGTTGGTGGTTGATGAAATTTAATAACAGTAAGAACAATTATTTATTTAATTACAAAGATTAGCAAATATAAACATTAGGTTGAAATATAATTAATTTATCACAATCACATGCTCACACGTCTTCTCGCTATTAAAATTCAATTGCAACTGACGTATGCCAAATCACTCTCCTTTTTTTCTTTCTACTTTCATATATTACATTACATACACAATTCACACAACACCTCAATCATTAAATACTCATTTGTCATAATAACCTGAATTCATTAGATATTTCCATCCCATGCATACTTGTTCCGCTCATCCCAACATATATATATTTAAAAATCTATATAATTATTACCACAGTGTGTGTGTCGGTGAGACAACTACCGAATTCTTTTGTTCGAGCATCTTGCTCCCTGTAGAATTGTTGAACTGTAAACACCGATCGAGTTATTATCTATTATTAACCCTTTGCACTCGAGTAGCGCCCTCCAGTCGCCATTTAACAAAATCTCGAAGATCGATATTCATTAATATGCCAAATTTAAGATAATGCAACGATGTGCGAGGTATCCTAATGAAATAATTTTACGTGTTAATTATTATACGATTTCTTATTCATTGTTCAAGAAAATATCGTCAACTTTATAGCAGAAAATTTTGGAATTCTTACTCTTCTTTAGCCAAAAAATCGTCGAGTGCAAAGGGTTAAAGTGTCTCGTTTTGTAATAAGTGTGCTTTTCAACTGCGATCCCAAATTCTATCAAATATATTGATTGCCATGATGGTCACCAGTGTCCATACCAATTTTTTAAATTTATATTTATATTTAATTTAAAATTATTTATATCTGTAGGGATGCAACCCTACCGATGAAGACGAAAGATATTTCTCTACTCGTAGCGATGTCAAGGGTCTCGAGTCAATGGGGTCTTGGTTTATGTCTTTACGACCACCCCCCATGACTCGTGGACGTGTGGGCCAGGGTTGGAAAAGTTTTCTCGGTGCAGCCCCCCTCGTGCATAATAAACTCTGACAAAATCTAACATAGTGATTTCCGTTTATTTAATCCCTCACGATATGCCTTCATATCTAACCAATTTTTGAATGTTTGAACAACGTAAATAAATAGAGAACTTTGAATAGAAGATATTAATAATTTGCACTATTTTTGTTTTGTCATATTTTTTGATAATTCATTATTGTGTTATAAGAATAATGGAAATTTTATCGTGGCCTCTTGAGTGTACCATGTAAAATGTGTGTGGCAGTCAAAGTGTTAATACGACTAACGTCTATTACTCGATGACGTTTTCTTGATTTTCTTGACAGTTATTTGCTAGCAGCATCAGTTCCCCCAACATGTCACTTATGAAAAGCCTATCTGATTTGAAATATCGATGGTTCTTAATAGAATTGACAGAGAAGAATTATTCTTTAATTTATTATCAGGTTCTAATATTTTGAGTACTGTCAGTGACGAATATTTCTGATAAAAATAGTTATTGCACAAACGATTAGAAACCCTATGACCAATATTTCAAATTTTTCTATGCAAGGTGATCAAAATCGATGAAAAATCGGTTCCACCCTCATCGTGGATTGCAGTATTTTGAACGCTAAAAGCAAAAATATCAAAAGCTTGCTCGTGAAACGTTGCTATTTATATATACTTCACGTTCATTCTGTTGAGGAAATAACAGTGCTTGAAAAGCTACAATTTTTTCCAAACTTTCATTAACTTAACTTACTTAAAGCATAGTAAAAAGCTTGCACAAATAATTCTGCCTCTCATTCGTTCATCCCCCTTTTGCTTTAACTTAACTTTCGGTTCTCTAATTTTTATCGCTTCGATAAACTGTGCGGCGGCTGAATTCCGTGGTATAAAGCACGAAATTAAAAAAGTAATCAAAATTCCACTATAAACGCCAGAGAACCCTCTTCGTGAAACGAACTGTAATATACTGTTATAAGAAGAAAAAGCTTCCTATTTTAATTACGAGTATCCCTTAATTTCTCGTTGAAGTTATATACCTAAATATTATAAATTTATTATTGTCCTGTGCCGATTTGGTCTCAACCTTCTGTTCCATTCCATTCTCTTTAGTTTCGACGTATCGATTCAACTCATAACGAATATATATATATATATTCAACATAGATATATTGTAGGATTAGTGCTAGATTAATCCTATGCTGACAGAGATCTGCGCGTCTAATGAACAACGACTCCTTTTTAATAACAAAATAGATTTGTTTAAACTAAAATATTAGATTAGGTTTCTCTCAACTCTAACTCTCAAACACACGATTCTCTACTCACTATATCTTGACTACACGCATTCCGCTTCGCCGGTGCCCTTGCACCCTTATTTAACCGTGAGTCCCAAGCAGCGCTTGAGGCTTTCGGAAGAACACGGTCGAAAAACCCTGAACAGCGCGATAACGCTTGCCTTAATCGAGTGCGAGGAAGTCCAAACGGCGCGATAGCGCTTGTTTAATTTTATGTCGAACAATCCCAATCGTCGCAATAGCGCTTGTTGGTACTATGTGACGTACATGCATCAGCAAAGTTGAGCGCGATCGCGCTGCTTGGGACTCAAACGGTTAAAGTCTAACACTCTCTCTTTTAATACAGAGTAGGCCAGGTACTTCAGACAATCGGACACATTTCTAGATTTTCGTCCATTCCTGCACTCGAACCGATTATAAATGTTTCATTCATACAATCCTTGCACGTGGTCATCCTTGCGTCCGCATGCATTCTAGATATTACCCTAAACGCCTATGCCGGACCTGATATCACTTTTAACACTATGCCATCCGCACGTTTAATCGGGATTCTTTTGTTTGGCATCGGTAGGACTGATTCATCATTTGCACATGATACCAAGGTGATGTCACTGGCATTTACTCGATAATTTTCGCATGATAACAACTTGGTGCCATCGAATGACATAGTGTTAATACTGTTTCCTTTGCTAGAGTCCTTCCCAGCTCACACTACTACAATAGTATTGGTTATGGAAATTCGAAAATGAGATGAAACTGTGCATAATCCTGCAACGAGACAATTACTTCTTAAGTTCTCAAACACTGGAATGATTTCTCGCGAGAATTTCCTCGAAACATCCCTTCTTCTGCTTCTACTCTTCTCCTCTTAACAACCCGCAATTCCAAAGTAAAGCCAGAGACTGTTGACGAGTCAAGGATTATTTCCCTCCGCTCTTTTGACGCCAAATGAGCATCTCGCGTCACGACTTCTGTCGGCACGAGAACTCGAGGAAAACTCGTAAAATATTCACGGCGAAGAATAGGTACCCCCGAAGCGTGAGGAACGCGAAACGTTCGACAACCGCGATCAAAGTTTTCCGAGCGACTACGCTCTTTCACGAACGACCGAGTGGAGAACGAGAAGACCTGGCCCATGGAGAAATCGTTTCTATCTGAAATATAACCAGTTTGACAGTACGAGCAGAAGGTAAGGAGGATTTAAGAACAAAAGAAGGAATACTTCTGCTGCAAAGAAGCGGATCACTTGCTTCAGGAAGCTCAGGAAATTAGAAGTGTTTAACTGTGCCATGACGAGGTCTCTTTATCGCGAGTCGTGTTTCGAGAAATTTTAAAGATTTTCGTGTTAATTGATTTAATTGACACTTTTCCCCTATTCTTTTCTTCCTCCGTTTCTATTTCGCTACCCTAACTGCGTGAACTAGGATCATATACGTCTTGTAAGTTTTTGGTAAATAATATAATAGTTTAAAAATCATTTGGAAGTATTCTTACAGCATCTTCAACCTTTCCAAATCTTAAATTGATATTATGATACTTCTCTGTACTATCGTTCATGAGAATAAATATATTATGATATAACAAGAAATGGGTTTTAATTTTCGATTATTTCTTTATCGCTGCACCGACCAAAGATACTGGAAAAAAATATTTAAATGGAAAACCGTGGCGTAAAAAATTGACGGATCGAGTCATCCGCAATCCTCTCAAGCCAGAAGCTTCGTTTAGCTGCGAGACACTGCATCGCAATTTCCTCCGTGGACTTCCAGCGTCTCTTTTAAGGTCTTCGTCGAGGGAAATTTATGAATTTACGTAATGCCTTCCCCTGGACGGCGATTGGTCGCGATCTCCACCTATCTCGTGCCCGCCATTTCCACCTGCTTTTCCTTCCCCCTTGAATTCCGTCGCGGAGAAATTGAACTCGCGGAAACTCGTCGGAAAAACGCGAGACGGTCGTAATAAACGGCCGAGATAAAGCATGGCGAACATGTGCTTGGACTTATGGCAATTGTGATACAGAATTTGTTCAACCGGTCCTTTGGTACTCTTGGAACTCGATTTACAACCAAGACGGTTGGTATTTGGCGAAACTAGCTGGCAGAAGGTCCATTGGAATTATTACAGAAATTCTTAGGAAGTGTTGAGGATTAATTTGCGAGGACGAATAATGATGAAAATTCGTCGATTTGTTTGAGAATTAACCCCCCTTATTTCCTTTTTTATCCTATCTAGAAACCACGTCTCTCGCCCGTGATACTCAAGTTTGACCAGATATCCTTACCACGAATCTCACACGATATTGTAGGCGAGGGAGTCAATAAAGAATATATAAAAATATAATTTGAATATCGTTACTTTGTATCCTAATCTTTCTAACCTTAACTTAAGTAGTTCTAACCTTGGTTCCTTTTCGCTATTCCTCTTCCCGAGGAGTATATCTTGTAGCAATAATGGAGACGATAGTGAAATAATAGTCAATCCTTTTCTATTCACACGAAACCGAATTTTCATTATGGCGAATGTCGGTAAAGAAATTTCCAAGAGCGTGGAATCGCTCGTGTGTCAAACTTAATTCGCGTAACGTGTTCACGAAACGCGTTCTTTTCTTCGAGCCTCCACCTCTCAACGCCTAGTTAAATTGGTTACAACGAGGTAGAAGTGGCCTGAATCGAGTCGTTTCATTAAACTGAAAGCAACGGGCTGATTCGCGCCACGCAGGTGGCCCAATTAAAAGAAACGAAGCCGGTTTATGAATGTTTCCGAGTTCGAGCAGGCAACCGGGCAGCGTTTAATTTCGAACCGTATCACGAAGGTATTTCGAATTTTTTGACGTTTCACCCTTCGACCGACCCACTCTCGTACTTTCCAACAGGGAACATGCAGAATTGGAAAACGCGCGAAGTTGATTTTTCTTCTGAATACTATTCAACGTGACGGGAACGAAATCCATGGAACGAATTCCATTTTCGTTTTTCGTTCCTATTTCTCTTGTTAATTCAATGGCTACGGGCGTATATAACGCGAAACAGCTCGTTTTTTGTCGTTACAATTAGTCGAAACGACCGTTCCTGAAATTACGCCCACCATACTCCTCCATTTACTATAGAGTTAGATAATTTTCGTGGGAATTAAGAATTGAGGTTAGGAACGGACGATAGAATTATTAATACAATTATAAAAGTATATATATTAAAAAGAATCGAATCTTAATTCTTTCTTTAGCATAATACTTTGTCCAAAAGAACAAATTAAGATACGTTTCTTTTCAATATATTATTGTTCTAAAGATTTTGTACAATTATGTCAGCCTATTAATCGGTACGAAGTTGATACATATGAAATCATATAAACAAATCGATCAGTGAAACATAAATAACCTTAAAAATGATCTATATAACGAGTTAATAATATAAATTCGTCGTGACTCACCAATTTGTCGTGGCAGGTAACCAAACAACGCGTCGACAAAAGTACGACAAAGGTGAAGCGACAGCAGTGCCATCTTTACTCGTCTCGTAACCAGCCACCTACCGGCAGCTGAGCGTTGCTCTGCAAACGAGCAGAAATAAGACCGTTTCGATATCCCGATTTTTAATAACAAGCTCGAACGTCTGTCTCGCTACTTACGATTTCACTAGCTCGTTACGTGAACGCGTACAACTCGTTCCTTCTCGTTCTCTGTGCACGTCGACGCAGGCAGTAAAATCCGGTTCCGGGCAAATTAAAACAAAGAATCGTTTTGTCTCGCCACGTGGGACGTTCCCCTTGTTTACGTTAAGCAAGACGCGCAGGGATACAATGACGCCAACGACGGACAGAGAGGTACTGCGAAACCAGCGGTGGTGGGGGAAGGTGAAAGGACAGCGAGCGAGGCAGCGGTAGGCGCGGCGGTAGGGGGATCCGGAGAGTGGGGGAAGAGAGATACGAGGTCGCTTGGCGTTTCGTGAACTTTTAATAAAGCCCAGGCGAAATTGTTCGCGCGATGTTTACGGTTTCATTGTGCCGTTTCGCGTGCGCTGAAACGGCCGATGCAATGAGCGTTCCGTCGTGGCTCGGTGCACGGGCAGCGCCGCAACGCGGACACGGAGTACCGTGAATTTCTCGGTCTCGACGAAACGCAGGAATGAATAATGGGTCGGTGTAAACAATCTTCGGCGCGGCCGCCTAATTGCAACTTCTTGTGTTTGATACTCGTTACCGAGTGAAAGAAATCCAACGTTTCAGCGAATGTACGGCGACTGTTCGTTTCCATGCTGGTTACGAATTTTTCTCTTTTACAGGTACTTTTCGAGAGTTTCATTCTTGTTTTTCTGTTTCCTTCCGCGCTCTTTTTGAAAGGATTAAAGTATTGAATAACGCTGGCCATTTTTCTCCGAGAGATTGAATTGTCGTTTGAAAAACTTCTGCTACTGTTCGTGCCTGTGCTTGGTTTGTCTAACACGTTTATTGCCTTGGCTGAGTTTTTCGTCTGATCATCGACTACTAATAATTAACTCATTGTAAAGCTCCAGATTTAAATTATTTTTTAAAACAGAATACTTTTTCGCTTACTCTCATCGATATATCGATGAAATTGGTGATATCATCAAATAATATTATTAAAAATTCAATTCGACGTCTCATTACTCATTTTAAAATAAAACGAGGCATCGTTAACGCGAGCGAAATATCTATGAAAATACGGCCAATGGTGAACGTACTAATCGATTTAAGCAAACTTTCCAGCTGTAATTCGGCGATACCGAGCTGGCCATTTTAGCACATCAAAAAGCTCTCTGTTATTTCCGGTAACGTCCACTCTAAAAATACACTGTCAAATTACAAATAAAAAATACAAGGAAAATAAATTGAAAATCTGCAATTTAAACTACGGGGCGTTTGAAATTTTTCAGTGGATCAATCGTTCATCGTAAAACGTTTCCCGTAACTCGAACCGTTTCGGCGATGCCAATAATTTCTGCCGCTTTGAATTCGCTGTTTCTCGATGCATCGAACACCATCGACGTTGCGCCGGCGTTTAATGAATATTAAATGACGCGTGTAACGTGGTACGTTGTCGACGTAACATCGCCGGGAACATTATAAAAGCGAGGACAAGAACGTTTTATCATTCAAACGTAACGCGAACGTGCTAGAAATTCCATTCGGGTGCCCGCCGCTGCATAGCCGGGCATACCTCGGATGCAAAGAAGTTGCGAGAATATTTAAAACAGCTGGAATTCTCGCACGTTCTCGCATCGGCACAAAGAAGACGCGGTAATAATACAAATTTCTTCTTTGAAGTTCATTCAACTACGCTGGCTGATAAAAAAGGAGGAGCGCTCATAACTGGCGTGAAATTGAATTTTCCCTGAAACAGTTCTTTTAAACGTATTCTCTTTTCGACTACGACGAACAAATTCATTTCTTTCGACGATATATCGATGAGGATTATCCAAATTCGATATGCACTTAGAAAAATTATACGGACGACAATTGGTGGATAATATTTTTGAGATTGACAATTTCTTTGCTGTGGAAAAATTTGCATTCTTCGATCTCCAGAATTAGTAACTAACCCTTTGCACTCGACGATTTTTTGGCTAGAGAAGAGTAGAAAATCAAAGATTCTCTATTGAAAAACTGACAATACTTCTTTAAACAGTAAATAAAGAATTGTATGATAATAGAATTGTAGAATTATTTGACTTCGATATTTCGTAAACTGTTACATTAAATTAAATTTCATATATTAATTAATATCGATCTTCCAAATTTTATAAAATGGTGACTGAAGATTTGCACTCTCGAGTGCAAAGGGTTAATACGTGTAAAAAGTATTCAAATTGTATTGTTCGATGTATGAGACAAATAATTCTAAAGATTTCATAGGTAGACATACTGTACTGCAGAAATATTGAGATGAACTTTGAAGGAGTTTATTTATATGTATTTATATGTATAGTTTATTCAAAACACGTACGTAGGCATTGAAATCCTTCTTGCATGGAACAGTTCAATTAAAAGTAGTGCTTGGTAACGATTTCGTTTAAAACCTATCGAGATATCAAAAATAACGTAGGAGTAAAGAAGGAATGACTTGCAAGCAAAAGTACTACGGAATGCCAAATTTTATATCTCCCAAAATTTCTCGTGTTTCCATAAATTCCGCTTTCCCATGATTTCGCATACCTAATGCACGACAAAGGGATCCATGTTATACACTGCGATTTCAATTTGTTTGGAAGACTCGAGAGAACGAGCTCCGTAAACTTATACTACTATGCTAGTAGTACGAGTAAATACTCGGTCAGACGGTGGCGCAATTTATTTAGCTAAAAGCAGTTGATTGTATTCCGGTTTGTAATACGCTACAATTTCGCTTTGTAATAGCGGTTGTGGTAAATTATGCAGCATTATTATCTGCTATTAAGCTTTTGTCAAAGTGTAAATAACCTTCCTGGGATTGAATTCAACGTGCTCTTGTTCCTGCTTCAAAAAATTTGCGCGTGTTGCTGAAAAATTAATAAAAACACGTGCGAAACGACGATGAGAAAAAGTTGCATAGTTTCTATGTAAAAAATTTCGAAACATTTTTTACAATAAAATGGTCCTTTGAAGTGACAATGAACTTTAATTAGAAAGAGAGCTGTTTGATGTATTTCTTATTAACCTTTATTTTTAAATGAAAATAATAATGAATTGAATGTAATAATTGAATGAATTGAAAATAATAATGAATAAAATTCTGACCGAAATTTATATATTTTATTAAAAAATTGTAATATCTATGATCTTATGCATAGTTTTACACAATTCAGGGGGATATGTATATAAATTTGAGACATTCATTGGCCAGTTACCAGGAAAATGGTCCAGCTGTTTCAGCCAGTGATACAATCTTCAAATATCTTCTGTCATTACTACCTTGCAGACAAAGCCACTTGAAAGATAATCACGAATTTCGAGCGATCAAAATTATCCCGAATATTCAAACGGCATTCGATTCAGAACGGATTCGACCACGATATTAATTCTACGCCCATTTCGAATAGTTCCGCCGGTTTATCTTTGATTGGATTCCAGCTATCGGGCATCTCGAATTCAACCCCTATATAACCAACGCCCATATTAATTTATCGCTTCCGTGTCTATATAAAGAAATATCACGCTGCTAGCCAATTTCGCTAAAAAAAAATCGATGCTCCGACATTTCAAAAAATAAGCATCGCTTTTCTCTAATAGAGAAAACTATTTTTTGATATCGGCGAGAAATTAATTACAACAAAGAATAGAGAAATTATAATTAAATAGAGAAAGCTAAGAAAAATCGATGCTCCGCTATTTCAAAAAATAAGCATCGCTTTTCTCTAATAGAGAAAACTATTTTTTGATATTCGCGAGAAATTAATTACAACAAAGAATAGAGAAATTATAATTAAACACTGAAAGCTAAAAAAAATCGATGCTCCAACATTTCAAAAAATATGATCGCTTTTCTCTAATAGAGAAAACTATTTCTTGATATCGGCGACAAATTAATTACAACGAAGAATAGGGAAATCGATTTTTCACATTTCAAAAATTTTACGAAGCTATGACAATGTTTGGAATCAGCTTGGAAAGCGAACTATAATAATATAAAACTATCTTGTATTTAATTTCGTGTAATCTTATCTGATAGATATGTAAATTAATTAGTTCCTTGCTTTGATACTTACAACTAGAGATTCGGAAATTTCAACGACTGAAAATCAACGACTCGCGATATTTGCAGATTTTCTGAAATTTTGGAACCCGAGAGTTTTAGAGCAACACGCAAAGTTCATTCCCTTAACCATTGTTTCCTTTATCTTTCCCAAAAGTTCGGCTTCCCGGTCTACCATACCCTCAACATCGCAGTCATAGTTAACCAGCTATTAATAAGATTTACGATCTAAATCACGAGTTTCGAATCACGCCAAGTTCCTGGCTGGTCCGTTAATCTCCAAGAAATTAATTACGCGAATTAACAACTTCGCGACGAAAGTTGTACACCGAAACACGCTATCATCCATGAATCTGATGGCAGACCCGTGTAAATTTCTCCTCACATACAAATTTGCAACAAAAGTGAGGAGACAGCGCGAAGATATATTATTTATTTAGGCACTTGCAATTTTTTAATCACATCCCAAACTGCATTTCGCAAACCTCAACTATATAATAATTACAAACGCAAAGTGCAATTTCCAGTAGAGAATTTTCTCAGCAAACAAATCATAAACAGGCAACTTTTCTCAATACAAACCCTTGCATCGATATTTACGTAGAAGCACAATATCGAAAGGCACCAGAAACACAATCAATTTCAATCTGAATAATTAGTATAGCCTCGTATAATAATTACCAACGCAAAATGCAATACACGCTAGAGAATTTTCTCAACAAAGAAATTATAAACAGGCAATTTTTCTTAATACAAACCCTTGTATAGATATTTACGTAGAAGCACAATATCGAGAGGCACCAGAGACATAATCAATTATAATCTGAATAATTAGTATAGCTGCGTAGAATTTAATCAAATTGTTGGAAGTCAGCTACGCCCATGCAACGATGACGACAGGCCTGTCGAAGGTTGCAGGCCAATACCGACCTTTGGACTTCAGGGGGTCGGATTTGAGGGTTTAAAAGGGCCTGCTGTCCCTCGAAGCTCTTCACTCTCAAATCAGGAACACTACGGATATCTTATATATATTATGATCCATAGTGGCATTTAAAAAAAGACTCTAGTATATCATATACATATTGCATAAAGTGTATAAACCTCACGTATATTAAACCTTTCTAAATAGCATTGCTGTATAACTGAATACAGTTACTGTTCCGTCCCGGAGAGCGTGTTTGTAACATAATTTTATTCTAGGACTTACACTCTTAACAGACCTAACGATTTATTTTATATTTTATACTACGACTGCAATTCCGGAGGTTTGATGTGCCTCAACGCCGTTCTAGCGGATTTAGCTTACAAAGGTAAAGCAAAATCAGGAATTTTACTAGTACCAGACGCGACAGATGGGACCTATTTGTGACAGACCCAACGAGCGACGGACGACGGCACTTATAAATCACGTCATTGACCATCAGAAATCGGCTCCTTGACAGTTTCCTACTCCTTAGCCAAAGGTCCTTATGTCACACCCTCTGTCCAATTAAAACTCTTTACCTTTCCATCACCAACATCTATTTTACCCAATCAGAACTAAACTAGAGAAAACACCGGACCGAACACGACGAGACAGGACATGGAACAAAATCGAGAAGTCAATTCGTCTTCGGCACCGATCCTTAAAACATCTTAATTACACATACAAACGCGTGTTCGAAACGGTACTCCGTTCAACGTCTACATTATAACTATTCTACACTTTTCTGTAAATAAAGACTCTCTTTTGACCACACGCATTTCGGATCCTTATAATTACAACTAGTCACGCAATATTAATTTGGCGCGTGATAAGCGTTCTTGAAAATCGAGGAGATTCGATACCGTAGGACGCTACAGTTACTTCCCTGCACGCCAATCATTTGGCTATTTCCTCCACGAAATTCCCAACACAAATAATCAAACTTCGTCAACCAGACAACTTCCATCCCAAGGAATTGCAAGTTTGCCGAAAATTCTCGCAGCCAACAGCCGAAATAAAACGGCTATCAAGAACTAGCCAAAAATGTCAGCTAGATTTCTTTAAACTTGCGTTAACTTATCAAGTTTCCCAGAGCTTTCCCGAGCTTTCAACCCTTGGCTGGAAAAAGCCGGCTTCTCATCGCGAGATAAACGCGCGCGAAGGTTACAGGGGCTAAATAAAGGAAAAATAAAAAGTCGCAGTTTCCGTTCGTTTTTCGCCAGCGACATGACGCGTCGCCATTTTTTGCCGGGGCCATTATCGCGGGCATCGGATTCAGAGATCCAGGGCGACAGCCCAGAGGCGGGGTGCGGCAAAGGAACGTTGGTTTTCGAAAGAGAACGGGTCCACTTCCGGTACGCAGCGCGACGTCACCCGCTGGAAATCGCTATTTTTCCGTCCACCGAGCTTTATTTCGCCCGACGCGTTCTTCCGTCGTCCAGTCACGTCCCTGGGACGCGCTTGTCCGGACAAAATGGCACCGGCCACGGGTCCCCGTCGCCGGCATCGAAAACTCACCCTCCGGATGCCGAAAAATAAGAAAACACGCGGAAAAATGCGACGCTGCGACTGGCGTACGAGCGAACAAAGTGTACGATCGTGGGGAAAAAATGGGCGAAACGAATTTTCACGCAGGGGTTGAAGCCTTTCTCCGAGGGGTGCTCTTTGCCGGCCTGGTCAAATTTAGGCTTTTGTTCGTTGCGCCTTTGTGTCTTCTGTCACGGTTAATTTTTAAACTCGCTGTTCTTAACGCCTGGGTAGGGAACTGCGTGTCCAAGGATCGAGTTCAATTATTTTCTCAATTTAACCGAACAGTTGGCTGATTCGAAAAAATTTTCCCCACTGCGAGAAATTTTCAGACGTCGAGAATATTTGCTTTCTTTTCTCCTCTGGCGAAGAATTATCCTTTATATTTTGCTAGTGGCTTCGGATTTCCTGAAGGCTATTATCCTGTCAGTGAATCGTGTTATACTTGGAAATGAAATCGACGAATGATATTCGAGGTTTAATTGATTCGTGAATTATTTGGTCCTCCAATTTGGTCGAATTTTTAAGAAATTAGCGAGATACGCGTGATAAAATTGTACTTATTTCCTGGAACAATTTTAATAGGTTCTGTATTTATTTAGAATCTTGCCGATATTTACTCACATACGGTCCAACCCTCACAGCATACTCCAATGAGGTTCAAAGCTTACCTGCAACGAGAAAGAGAAACAGTATGATTAGTTATGAATCATTACTAAATATTATATTGTTACATCATCGTGGTAAAATTCATTATGTGGTATTGCGAGCCGGGAAGGACTGTAGCAAAGGAAATAGTATTATGAGCGGTATCGGGTTAGGCTTAGGCGTTTAGGGTAATATCTAGAGTACGTGCGGACGTACAGGTGGCCACGTGCAAGAACTGTATTTATGACTGGACAGATTACAAGCAAAGAAAAAAATTCTGGAAATACGTCCCAGCATCTGAAGTACCTGATCCATCAAAAGCTAGGTCGCCTGGGAAATGAATGATCAACGAAGAAAGCTTGTGTATGAAAAGACAGAATGTTAGACTTTAAATAAGGGTGCAAAAGTGCGGGCGAGGCAGAATACGTGTAATCGACTCACAGTGAGTAGAGAATCGTGTATTTGAGAGTTAGAGTTGAGAGAAACCTAGCGTAATATTTTAATTTAAATAAATCTGTCTTTTTATTGAAAAGGAAGTCGTTATTTATTAGTCGTGCAGATCTCTGTCTGCATAGGATTAATCTAGCATTAATCTTATAAATCTATATCTGCAATATTTATTTATCATCCGTATAACATAAAATCAATCGCTTAATTCGAATTAAAATGCTGAAATCCTTGCGAATCGCCACTAGACGAATTCATCGATATCCAGGAGACTGTTCGATCGGGCGACACTAATTTTCACGTATCAGAGAAGGAATATTCTATCCCAAACAGGGACGAGAAATACGAGAGACGGGATCGAAAGCGACGATAAGACGGGCGCGGGAAATCGTGCGTGAAATCGGACAAACAGTCCGCGAATTTTATCAAATTTCACGGATAATTTGCCAGGGAAATCGCGAAACGGAAGTCTGTTCGTAGACAGGGCGGCGACGGGCCCGGATATTTTATATCCTTCCACTCTCCGCGATTTTCTTCGTCCTTCTCGCCGATTTTCCAACGGCCTACGAAAAATCTACGAAACACGAAAATAAATATTGTTCGTTGTTCATCAGCCTCGTATCAATTCTTCACGGTTGATTTGCATGCGTGGCGGCGTGGACAGTTTATCGCTTCTGCATAGGGGCCTGCTAGCGGCCCGATAACCGGCGAATTGTGAGAAATTTATTGGACCACGCGTCCGCGAATCGTCGCGAATAACTATATGTTGGTAGCAGCACGATTTACTACCGGCACACTCGCGCGGCTGTAATTTATTAGCGGCCTGGTAACCCCGTCATTTCTCTAATGACGACGTTACTCGTTCATTGAATAATTCATGCGACGATAACGACCAAGGAAATCAACGATTAGCTCGAAAGGGCGTTTAATTATTTCTCCAAATGCTTGGTCCGCGACTCGCTTACGGGGGCATGAGATCCATAAGCGGTTGGCGCGATTAACCCTTTCGGTATGTGGGGTGAGTGCGCGTGGTTCCGGAGGTACCCATCTTTCATGCGAATCTATTATCTGGCTGTGGGTGTAGAGTTTTCGTTATTACATATTACTCGAGGCTCGATACAAGGTGGTACAGTAGCATCGCATTAAGTAAGAAACACACTTACTGACAAAAGTTAAGAAACAATATTGTGGTATCGCAGGATGAGCGTGTTATCTAGAGTGCGTGCGAAAGGACGAATGATCGTGCGCTAGGATCGTGTGGACGGGATGTTTACGAATGTATCGAGTGGCTTTAGGAATGCGTTCGAGTGTTTGGGCTGAGTGACCCGCTGAGGGTAAGATTGCGAGGAGTGCGTGGGAAAGTGTGATTGGAAAGAGAGAATAGGTATGAAAGAGGATAGAACGGATGGTTTTAAATAGGGATGCAAGGGCGTGAGTGCAGAGAGTGTGGAGACGGTCGTAGTACGTGTAGCATATGAGAGTTCAGAGAGAGAGTTGTGAAAAAAGGTGTTAGTTGTATTCGTGTTGCTAAGTGTAAACGTGTTGTTAGGTAATTGTGTCGTTGTAGTTATAAGGGTTTAGTGAATAGATAGATTATATTCGTAGTCTTTATCGTCACCGCGAGTTCTATGTTATATTTTATAATAAATAAATAGTTTTACATTATTCGTGTTCCACCCTATCTCTACAATATTGTAGAGACTTTGGTGGTGGTAAATAACAGTACTCTATTTATTAATTAATAATAATGGATTGACAATGTGTGGTTACGATAAAGTTTACGAATATAGATAGATCAACTATTACAACTACAACTTAAGATTACAGCTTGATTCCACAACACAAATACAACTAAACGACTAACAACTTATACTTCTTCCTATATAACTCCGTTCTAAAGACTCCTCAAAAACTCTACACAGGAACTGTACACAAGAACTGACCGCTAATCATTTTTGTCTTCTTGTGTATGTTCTCCAAAAGCCTCCCCCAACATGAGCAAACATGGTCACGCTAAGGGCCTGACGCATCGCCGGGGTTTTTCCGACCGACCTGGCCCTAGAACCCTCGACGACCTTCCAAACTAAAGTCACCTATACACGAGGTGGAAACTCTGCGATACTACAATATAATCGTTCGATAATTTGGGTATATTCTCTGTCTTCTGTGATACATAGGTTGAAACTACAAATGGCATAATAAGATAACATTGCACACATCGGTAATGTTGGTAGCAATGTTTCGATTGGTATGAATAATGAGTGAATGAGAAAGAACTGGCAATTGAGCATAAATGTCAATTGTCTTTACGTGCTGTAAGCACGGTGCGTGCAGTAAAGCAAAGTAAAAAGGAAAAGTAAAATCCAAAAACAGCATTAAGATCTACGTAGATCTTAAAAGAATATTAATCTTTACGCGAGTCTGACTCGTGATGAAGACTGGCCCAAACATAAATATCACGAGCCAGACTCGTGAACAGAAAGTCGACCCAAATGTAAACATCACGAGTTAGACTCGTGAACAAAAAGTATTGCGACTGGTTTCGAGCATCAGTCTAGTCTGTTTACCACGCGTTGACGCCTACCATTTGGTATTAATGGGTTATATTAAGTATATCAAGTATATTATAAAGGGTTATATTAAGTATATTAAGGGGTTAATATACATATAAATAAAGCTTTTCTTTAGTTATTTATGTTATAAATCATTCCTATATTTCTATTAAATCCATAAGCTTTAAACCTCTGTTCCAATCATTCACAACCCACGTGCAATCCTAACCTCCAATAAGTAAACAATGAGCTTTCTTTCCAACATATTTGTGCAAGGACCACAATTAAATTGAATCGCAGAAATAAGACAAAAGCTAAGACATAAGTTAAGGAACATATATTGTTTAATTTATATATCCACTTTAAATAAAAACAATGATATGAACAGATATCTGTAATTTTCATAACAGTCTAATAAGGTGTAAGATATCCCTTAAATTTGAAGACTGCATGGTATCTGCGTGGTTAATTCGATTAATTGACTCAATTAAACGAACACAAAATTCAGCCCATATAGTATTTCTGACCATATTATCGTAATTTTTTCCATTAAATCTGTTTTATTGGTAAAAGAATGATTTTCCAGTTGACATCCAATGTAATCCCACGGATGTTCAGTTGAGTTAAACGGAAAGTTAAGTGATTCGAAATCCGAATCCGGGAATGTTTACCGTGCTTCCTTGCGCGGGAACCGTAGAAACCGGAAACATTCGAGAGGACGAATTAATTCTCCACCTTTGATAAAGAGTTACGCGCGGAATTACACAGCGGTGGTCGTGGAGAGGCGAAGAGAAACGAGGAACAACGTAGAGCGAATAAAGTCCGAACGGCAGATTAACTAGCCACGGCAATAAAACGCCAGGATAAAACGTCGCAGCTTGTTTACTTAATTCCACGCGTTGCCTGCATAAAAATCTATGCCGACGAGCGTTTCTGTTAAATTGTCTAAGCGAATTCGTTTGCGCCATTGCTCGTGCCTCTTTGCTCTCCTTCTTTTTCCCTTTTTCCCTTTTTCTCTTTCCGACTAGCCAAAAGTTCACGATTGCGTCTCGTGCGAACACGAAAGGGTACGGGGTGGCTGGCAAAAAGTTTTCGCGCGAATCTCATTTCCTGTTCGGCAATTTGCATCACAATGAGCCGGCAGGCTTTGTTAAGAGCGCGAGTCGCGCGCTGAATGGCGACAAATTAACGTTCGCGCCGCGAACGGACTGGAACAAACCCAATCCGTTGGCTGAATTAGAAATAATAAGTTCCCTGCGTCTCTTCGCTCGACGAGTTTGTCGGGTTTAAGATCGTAAGTGTCTTCGCGGTACGTGAATGCTGCAGACGGCTCTGGAAGTCTCTTGTGCGAAATTCAGTTTAATTTGCCGACCGAAAGTCGTGACTTGAAACGCAGGTCGTTCCGAATTTGCTGTTCGTCCTGTTTTTCGCGGAACTGGAAAAAGACTCGAAGTCGTTAAGCTGAGTAGCTGTGGAATTGAGATACGTTGCAATCACGGATAAACATGAAGTCAACTGTTATATGGAATTGATAATTGACGTTAAACATTGTCGTTCTGGAAGATTTCAGTTATTAATTGTTAGGAATTAGTTATCTGTTCTGAGACCTGAATTATGAGCTCCGAGTAATGAAATTTGAATTCGGAGTTCTTAGTTCTGTGATTTGAGATCTGAGCCCTAAGTTCTGAGATTTCAGTTCAGAGTTGGGAGTTCTAAGTTCTGAGATCTCAGTTCAGAGTTGGGAGTTCTGAGTTCTGAGATCTCAGTTCTGAATTCTGATTCCTGTGTTCTCAGTTCTGAGTTCTAAGTTCTGAGATTTCAGTTCAGAGTTGGGAGTTCTAAGTTCTGAGATCTCAGTTCAGAGTTGGGAGTTCTAAGTTCTGAGATTTCAGTTCAGAGTTGGGAGTTCTAAGTTCTGAGATCTCAGTTCAGAGTTGGGAGTTCTGAGTTCTGAGATCTCAGTTCTGAATTCTGATTCCTGTGTTCTCAGTTCTGAGTTCTAAGTTCTGAGATTTCAGTTCAGAATTGGGAGTTCTGAGTTCTGAGATCTCAGTTCTGAATTCTGACTTCTGTGTTCTGAGTTCTGTGTTCTGAGTTCTGAGTTCTGAGATCTCCGTTCAGAGTTAGGAGTTCTGAATTCTAAATTCTGAGTTCTGAGTTCTGAGATCTTAGTTCTGAATTTTGAATTCTGAGTTCTGAGCACTGAGATCTGAGTCCCAATTTCTGAGATCTGAATTTTAAATTCATTACGAACGATGCTTAAATTACAGTAATTCTGTTTGAAAAAGGATTCCCAGTGGATACATAAGCCTCACGGTTTTATTAACTTAGCGAGACTGTTTATTTGCAGAATAAATTTCCGCGAACAGAAAATGGTAAAAAAAAATCGGATAAAATACGAGTGAAAAAAGTCTTGAAAATTGGCATAATATTTGCAGCCAACGTGATCCTAACGACCAAAGGGCCTTTGGTTCGAATAAATTCGATTCACTGACGTGCAACGACCTTTAGTACGTTGGCCGTTTATCCGGTAAAGCGGCGACTGATAGAAGCGTTTCGAAATGGCAGTTTTGTAAATGGAACTTCGCAACTTGAAACGACGGATGCTCGTTGAAAGGAAGGTTCGTTAATTAGTAACGAAAAATAGAAGGGCAAAAATACTCGCGATACACGGGCAAGAGCTGAATTAAAGCAGGTGGGATTGCGTTGCAAATTGTTTGTCGGACAAAAGAAGCGGAACGTGGCGCAATTAACGCGAAATTCGAATAGGATCCTTATTAGCAGTAGTCCTGTATCTTTGTTTTCTTGCTAGATAATCGACATCGAGGTTCGTGCATCGTTTTTCGTTAACGGATAATGTCACAGATCCTCAGTCGAATTTCTTATCATATTTGTTATTTAATTTATTATTTTTGTTACCAAGCTTTCGAATTAGGTCCATTATTGTTCTCCTTTAATTAGTTATTAAGGATTTTCATCTTCCTCTGTTTCTTTTTTATATTTCACTCATTTCTGACAACTGCAGAGGTAGTCTCTCACAATTAACAAGGCAATCAAGTTAAAAATACTATTTCTAGGTTATACTATTACTCTTATTAACTTTAATGTAACGTCTACCGTAACAGTATTTTTCTTTCAACGTGTTGCAATTACTACGTACTTTAAACTTCGGAATATAAAACACAGGAAAATAAAATACGATCTACATGCATGTGTTTCTGAGCAGCTATTGGACAGCAAATTTGTATTTGCTTCGTGATAATCAGGTAGCAATCTGGATGGAATTTCGTTTCGAAGTAATTAAACGAGAATTTTCAAACGCAAACAAAGAAGCGAAGATTTGCATGTTTCTGGTGGACGGTAATTTTTCCGTGCAGCAAGGTAAAATACACTATCATCCCCGTAATCAAAGCGAAGCAGAAACTTTTTGATGACAAGATACAATCCGGATTGCAATTACCAAAATGTTATTCAAAATTCATCGACTTCATACATCTCGCAGAACTATTTCGACAAAAATACGATTTATAAAGCAACAAACGCTATAATAAAATAATTCGAACACATCCTGGAACAAATTTAAGAGTACCTTATTCCGAGATAATTTTATATTTAATTCTCGTATACCATGGAGGAACTCCTTGTGAGAAAATCCAGAAAATCGAAGTTAAAATTCTTTCTGACAAAATCAAAATAAACGAAACTGATTATACTCTTAATTCTCATTACTAAAAGGTGCTTATCCCAAAATTCAAGGTACCACATTCGCGAGTTCCGTCATATTTCTCCAACACGCTCTGGGTATCGCCCTTCGCGCGTGCGTTTCTCTTTCACGGAAACGATTTCCTAGAAATTCCAACAATGCACGCGAAGCAGACCCCGAGAAGCTCGATGTCTGGTGAGAGAATTAAAACGGCACACCTGCGCCGGAAGGTGCTCGAGGGCACTCGGAGGATCGCGATACCATTCCGCGATATTCGCATGCACGTTCGGCAACTCGATCGGCTGGCAAGAGCGAAGGCCAGGAAAGAAACGTCTGGTACGTGCTGGCCGCGAGACGATGCTTTATGGGTCGTTCCTCCCTGGTGAACGATGCTTAAAGATGGAGAAAACGAGGCCGCTGGGACGGTGCCCGATCGGTCGCGAATAACGAATGAATACCTAACGACGCTTTACGACCCGATGTATACGTGATCCTGCGTGTACTTGCAAGCACACCACCCTCGCCCTTCTCGGGAACCGACCTCTCCATCTTCGGATATCGAAATGTATCGCGCGTCGTTTTTCTACGCCAGACGCGTCCACGTGCTTCAGCAACGGGGCAGGAAGAAGGGCGAGAGAAGGCAAGTATTGTTACCCTCTCCAAACGGTGCTTTCGAATCATCGGTATATCCTATATTGTATCGTTTCTTCCTTTTTTTGGCGCGAGTTTTAAAATTGTTAACGAGAATATTAATCGTTAGATTAGTCAGGAAAAATATCGGTGTTTCAAGTGTAAATGTTTTAAGCAGCCATTTTCTTTAGAATAAAAATGAGTTTCATCGAAATTTGATGTAATTTTTTTACTATTTTAGTGGCAATTTTATCATTTTGACTAACGTGTCGTGATTTAGCGTGTTAACAAGGATAGGGTGTTTAGCGGCAAAGTGCTTCTGCAAAGAGACTGAGAGAGGGTGAGAGAAGGGAAGTATGGCTATCCTCTCCAAATAGTGCTTTCGAATCATTGGTATTTCCTATACTGTATTTTTTCTTTCTCTTTTTGGTGCGAGTTTTAAAATTGTTAATGAGAATTTAAATTTTTAAACTGATGGGAAAAATATTGGTATTTTGTATGTAAATCGTTTGAGTGGCCATTTTCTTTATAATAAAAAGGAGTTTTATCGAATTTTGATGTAATTCTTTATCATATTAGTGGCAATTTTATCATTCTGACTAACGTGTCGTGATTTAGCGTCTTAATGTGTTAAAAAAGATAGGGTGTTCAGTGTTCACGTGCTTCTGTGAGGGGACAGGAAGAGGCGTGAGAGGAGGGAAGTATTGCTACCCTCACCAAGCGGTGCTTTCGAATCATTTGTATTTCCTATATTCTACCTTTTCTTTCTCTTTTTGCTGCGAGTTTTAAAATTGTCAATGAAAATTTAAATATTAGTACCGTTGGGAAAAAATATCGGTATTTCGAGTGTAAATTTTTTAAGTAGCCATTTCCTTCAGAATAAGAATGAGTATTATAGAAATTTGATTTAACTTTTTACCATTTTAACTTAATTTTAGACATTCTTATTCCATCACGAAGCTTATATCGATTGAAAGCTCGATTAAATTCTCAGACAGACTTCCCCGCAATATTCTATTCGACGTTGCATGGAATAAATATTCGAGAAAGCAAATTCTTAATAGGATCTTATTTATCTTCTTTCCACGTATCCGAATTTGAAAGAAGAAAACGGAATATCCGCGAGGAAGCTGAACGGCGAAATTAACAAGAGCGGATAATCCATAAAACGGTAATAACTCTATCTCTTAAAAATGCAGAAGCACGAATGGATTAATTCAAAGACAGCTAAGTCCACGGGAGAGAATATTCGCAACGTCCGGAGATTAAAAAAAAACCGTGCAAATTAAAGCGAATCGTATTTCACGTTCTATCCCAGTGAACGTTTATCATGGAACAACGGGGTAGTTCCGCGTTTAATGACGATGCATAATGAAAACACATTTTTCCACGGTCCATAAAGCTTCCGCAGTTGTTTAGGGGTGCTCGAAAGCGTTTTACTACTTCCTAAAGAGGCATTATCGTCCGGTCTTTGACGAACTTCGAGATTTATCGCGTGTGCTGAATTCTCGCGAGCGTTTACGAGTAGATTTTACAGGAAATGATCCCCGTATGCATTACGAATGCCAGCGCGAAAAAATATTTCAACGAGCTACGTAATCTCTGGGCGCGAATTTTTCAAGAAATTTCAAATTTCCATGTATACAGGTTGTTCCATTTGAAGTTTCAATTATTTTCCAAACTATGGTTCGCTTCAAAAATGTTTCAAACGAAGCTTACCCCGAGGGTAATGCTTCGAGATTATCTTATTATAAATAAATTTTTTAATTTTAGTCATTAAATTTAAGTCATGAATTTTTGCCAGGTGAATGTGCTTCCGAGATTTCGAGATGGTATCGACTTTCTTTTAATGCAACTGTATATTTCGTTATGTGTAAGCGGACAGTGCATTTTGGGGTTAAATCGTTGACCTATACTACTGCGGTCTTTACTAGTACTACTGAAATTCGATCGAGATTATTTTATGCTCTTCTAAAGCGTATTTTGAAAGAAACTATAGCTTAAGAAGCAACTGAAATTTCACATGAAACACCATATGCACAAATATATGATTATCTTTTATACTTGCAAGCTTACAAATTTAATTTGAAACATGGAGGAACTTTGATAATATTTTGCTGACTGATCACAAGTATATTTGTTATATTATTTATTTGTTATATTTGTTATCATATTTATAATCACGTTAGAACACTGTGATAGACCATCAGCGTATTATATACTATTATTATATACTAAGCATTATATACTATTATATTATTAAATATAAAAGTATATTAACATTTATTTCGATGCTTTCATCTCAAATTAAAATGCATCAAATTTTTTCGATCCTTGTCACAGGGATCGAGTTTGACTCGAAATTGGTGGTCAATAAAGTGTAAAAATCTTCAAAAGTTGATTACAAAAATATTGCAATATTATTTCGTAATTCCTATGACGAAATCGTTGATCGAATAAACATAAATAAATAATTTTCACGATGGGAGGAAGAATTCGGCAGAATGATGCGTTTCAAGGAAAATATTGGAAACTACGTAACGTTAATTCGGTTTTGCATATTTTATCGTTTACCTTTTGCATCGTATATTGAATCTACTTTACGTTACTTCCTCGTAATCTCTTTAGCCGCGCCTAGACAAACTTCGCGATTTATCGAGCGTGTTACCACGCTTTTACGATAAAATTTCGCGCGCGGTTTGATGGATAACAGCGTAGCACACGTACACGTGACCGCAAAGATAACAGTATTTAAAGCAACCAGATGTTTTCTTCTTAATCCTGGCAAATACGATCTCTAAATTACGTTCGTGTTATTAATTTACCTCATTCCGATTTATTCGAGTCACAGAAGTTATCCCTGCATTGCGTACATGCGAGACCAATTATTAAATCCCAACCTGGGAACGTGAAATATTCAGACACAGATTTTTCCATACTAGAATCAACGAATCTTAGTTTCTATCTTCACAAAATTTCAAATAAAATAAAAGATCCTAGTGTCTTAGCTTAGGTGCTCTGTATCTGAAGTTTGCTTTATGAATCAGTAACAAACAAACTCTCGTTTATTTTTGATCTAGAAATTATTCCTATTTCAACACAGACAATTAAAAACAATCGAATAATATTCCATTATACATATAAAAATTTCAAATAAAATAAAAGATCCTAGTGTCTTAGCTTAGGTGCTCTGTATCTGAAGTTTGCTTTATGAATCAGTAACAAACAAACTCTCGTTTATTTTTGATCTAGAAATTATTCCTATTTCAACACAGACAATTAAAAACAATCGAATAATATTCCATTATACATATAAAAATAATCGAATATTCCACTCTTGGTGACAAACAACAGTTATTTATTATGTATAAACAGATGTGTTAAATTCAATCTTTTCGACTTTATTTCTCTTTATTTTTCGGAATCTCGTCGTCGAAATTTCTCGAGTATTCGTTTGCATAAATTAAACAACGATGTTGATCGCGAGTTTCTCAGTGGTCGTGTATTTTTCCCGACAAACTGTCCGAAAATTTCGCTACCCCTGGCCCCTTCTTTACACGATGCCGAGACGTAAAACAATTTAAGTAGCAGCGTGCTCGTACGCCGTGGCCGATAATGAAACCTTTCCATGTGACGGATTTCTGCGGTTAAAAGAATCAGGGTAGTTTCCGCAAAGTACTCGAGAAGAAAAGTTTGCCCATAAATCTGCCTCGAACACTCTCCGTTCGTTCAGAATTGCATACACCGCCCCTCTTAACCGTACGCGGTCCTCGAGCAAGAATTCAGCCCATCCGATAAAATATGCGAGGAACGAGCTTCGGGGTATCTGTCGTCGAAAGCATATTACGTAACTTCTGATTTTTGATAACGTCTGCCTTGAAACCTCGTTGCTTCGAGAATCTCGCCATCGCGATCCCTGCGAAGCGTTTCTTTCCGGTCCGGTGCAGCCTCCATCGCAGCTATCGATGCTGTTATTCGGTATGTCCATAGCGAGTAGTTTCAGTATAGTTTGCAGTATAGTCGGTATCTAAAATTTTGGTCCATTTTCTGTTTCATTCTAAATATAAAGTAACAGAAATTATAATATTCGCAAGAAAGTGCGATTGGAGCTATTAAAATTGATACATTAACGATTGGGATAATTAAAATATATAATTGAAATATTTAAACTATTTTTCACAGTAAATTAAAATATTTTCCACAATTTTCTTCCTTTTTTTAAATATAAAATAATAGAAATTATAATATTCCCAAGGAAGTGCGATTGGAGCTATTAAAATTGATACATTAACGATTGGGATAATTAAAATATATAATTGAAATATTTAAACTATTTTTCACAGTAAATTAAAATATTTTCCACAATTTTCTTCCTTTTTTTAAATATAAAATAATAGAAATTATAATATTC
>NW_016907912.1:320511-366443 GCF_001483705.2 Eufriesea mexicana | reverse complement strand
ATCGGAAGAAAAGATAATGTTCCCGAAGCCAGTTGAGAAGAAAAGTTTCTCTATAAATCTACGATTCCAAGGCTATTGTCCATTGAAAGATATACACGCTGGTACGCGTGGGGAGGTTGCGAGGTAGCCTTTATGTCGGATGAAATACGCGTGAAATGAAGAAGTCTGGTGAAAAATCAGCGGAGAAAATCTTTTTCATATCTTCGCCTTCCATTGCAACAGTTCCTTTGCACGCGACGGTATATCGATAACTTCGAGGGTACAGACAGCTTCTTTATTCCCCGTGATTCAGAAACAACATAAATCTTCGAGCTACCTTCTGAAAGTATACCGCGTATGTCGTGCATAATTCTTTGTGTATATTTACGAGACAAAATATAAATATTTGCAAATGTTAGTATACCTTTTACCTAATTATATTCGTCACTGTCATAATTCAAAATTAATTAATACCAATTTTGATATAATATCTGATTATTTTATAATAATAGGAAAATAATAGGATAAAATTGATACTTGATAAGCCATGCGTCGATATTAATACTTATTCCATATACCGATACTAAAATTAAGTAAACGAAAATCCTATTAACTCTTTGGGGCACGGTGAGATTAAAAATGTCCCACCTTTTTGATGTACCCTAATGCATGGTGGGACATTTTCAGTCCCACCCCAAAATATTGCAATAACCACATACCCATAAGTTTATATTTTCTCTTATTTACATTGGACAAATGTTATAAATGTATTCGCTTGTGTTGGCAACAATCATCATCAATTGTTGCAAGCGGAAGGTTTATTGCGACAATTTACAATTGACAATACAGTACTGAATATAGTCATATACACAGTACCATAGCCATTGGATTAGTCTACCCACTGGACATCTACATTCTATAGCAATTTTGGAATGACCAATAGATAGATCAATTTGCAACTAACAATACAGTTCTGAGTACAGCCATCTTTTTTCCTGGTTTTATATGAAAAATGGTAAAAGTAAGTTAATTTTTAAAAAAATTAGTTCTATACCAATTTTATTTTATTTCAAATGCAATAAAATTTCTTAAAATGCAACGTGGGTTTATTTTATTATCTAAAATCCTGTGCTGCAAAGAATTAACCAGAGACCTTATTTAAAACTAAATTCAACCAACTTCCATCTTTTCTATAACATATTTATCAAATAAAATTGTAAATATTCCATTAAATTGTCTTCTCAAATGTCTTTCCAGTCAAACAGTTTCCAAGTAATAAATATTCTCGTGTCTCGTGTTGAAATTGTTTACAGAACAACATGATCCTCGAGCATGAGCTCCCTCACGCACTAAGTCAGGCCCTAGAACAGCCGGTTCATCCCTCGCACGAACGATCCTGACACACTCGACCGAATTCCCAGAATCGAATAAAGGTTCCCCGTGGTTGGAACGAGAGTTCCAGGATGAATGGCCACGGAATGGCGGAAAGGGAAATTCTTAAATACGAATGAAGGAGTTTCGCTGCTGGTTGCACGCGAGATAGGATCTGAAGCCAGAGCGCAGAGTTCCGGTGAAGCCTGTTCGCGTGGAGAACGATAAAAACGGATAAAACTGACGTTCATCCGCGCGAACGGAGTTCAGCCGCGATAAACAAAACGGGAATCGTTCGTGGTTGAAACGGTAGTCGATAAATCGAATGGCTGGCCAAGCCATTTTCAACGACCGATCAAATATTTATGCCCGATACGCCAATAGCGATTTCGAAAGCGACGCTAAGAAATTTTTCACAATGGTATCGTGTTTAGATCGATAGGTCGATCGATAGGTCCGCTTCGGAATTTCATTCCTGTCTATTTGCTCTTTACCTGGATGAAGTGATTCTTATGTGCTCGCAGACAGAGGGTACGTCGAAGATGGCTGCTTTCCAGTTGCTCCAGCACCGGTTGATGGCTAGGAACTATCACTCTTCGTACTTTCTTTAGCATATATCACGTCAAAATGAAATAAAAATTGGGAGAACTATTAGAAGACTGCCTTTCCCAAAATGTATTGATTAAATATTTTAATCCAGAATAGAAATCTAGAATCTACAATCGATATAATGTAATTACGTATAGCTTTAGACAATTTGTACTCCCGCCAATTTTTTTCGCACCTGACACGTCAAAATGGAAGAAAAATCGAAGTAAAAATTATAACACCTGTTAAATTCTATAAAATAGCACTGTAAGGCCGATGCGTCAAAAATTAGAAAAGTTTGGTTTGAGAAATAATCTTTTCTCCAACAGTTAAAAAATCTATTTAAAACATTTTTTGAAAAAATCAGCCAATTGTGAATACTTTCTTACCATTTATTGAAATACTATTATATACAGAATTTCTAAGATTTAAGTAAATTTAAGAAAATTAAAAGAGTTTGAAAACCTATTTGCAAAATTTCATATTTTCAACTTAAAAACCAATTTATTAATAAAATTAATAATTTGTATTATTAAAATTCATAAAGAGAAACTCGGAAACGGTTCAAATATATATTTTAAATTTATAAAACACAAAAATAAGGTATATACATATGTGATATCAGCTGAAAAATGTTTTCTACCACATTTAGGCCCCACTGTATGATATTCGTTCGAAATATTCTCGTCACTGCGATATTTTTAAATTGTTCCCGACATTGCCCCATAAAATTAATAAAAAATTAGTAACAAGTTAGTAACAATGATAGAATTTGCCGAGTTGTCAGCTTGAGACGCCGGCAAAATTACGTCGTACGCGTCTGTGAATCTTAGCTTCATTGCCGAGCATATTACGTTCATGCACAATCCCGTATTCGATGCATTTCTGATAATATGCAAATTCGAATTGCCACGATAGGCAAGGAAGGATTGGAACAGGGAGATCGGCCCTGAGCTTCCTCTTCTAATATTCTGGCCGTGAACAGAGAGGTGTATCGACGCCATCCGACTTGGAGCTCCTTGAACCGACCATTACGATCCATCCAGCTTCTATCAGTGCAGGCTTATGACGTCTTTGTTTGCGTTAGACCGTACACGATTATTCGGTGGACCTTCTGTTGTTGCACGCCGTCCCGCGACTGATCAGCTCGGAGGCGTAGGCGAAACTGCTGATAAAATCTAGCAGCTGAAGATAATCCGTTGTTTCGACTCGAGCAATGAGTACATAGAGTATTTCAACAAGCTTGGTTGAAAATGTGCGAGGAAAATTTGTGTAAATGGTTCGACGAGGTGGACAGCACTTTCTGGACAGTACTTTCGACAACTTCTGGTAAATCGATTAGGTTAATGGACGCAAAGTAATCTTCCTGAAAGCTATCTTTGTTATAGTACCTTGTCTGAAATGATTAATTTGCCTCGTGTAACTATATCACACGATGTAATTACAGGTTCTAGAGTATAAGAATATTAAAAATTTGAAGAATTTTTAAGTTCTCTATAAGTGACATAAACAATCCGAACAATTGGCCTAATTTTGTTTATCACAGGCAAATAGAGCTGCCATTAGCGAAGGGAAGAATTTAAGGAAATTTAATGACAATCGATTATCGATTAGCTCCTGCAATCAAAAATTGAAAAATATTTAGAAAAATTCCGAATTAGGGGTTAACCGGGGTTAATCGATCCGGTTTACGATCGACTAGCACGATAAGGAACTCACCCCCTGCGTGTACGCATGCGTTCGATTTACGTGGGGAAGAGAAGGCATCCGGAAATGTAAGCGCAACGAGGCGCCTGCTTGAAAACTATAAGTGAGTTAAACAAAACTCCTTAACTAGATTCCAGGTTAAATACCGACTTTCGGCTTAACCCTCGACTGCGATGTTTCTAATCGAATCAAAATTTCCGTAGAAGTCCGTCGGAGTTAGGTATCACGATGGGACTAAGTTTATCGGACGCTGCGCGCCATGAATTTTGCGAAACAGCCTAGTCAGACGAGAGAATTACGATATAGGCCTTTTGTAATGTCAATTGACGCGGAATATTTTTATCTCGTATTACAATTTTGAAAATTCTTCGTTTGGACCTTTGGAAATATTTAATAAATCATTTTTGCAACCCCTAATTGTCACTCTGTGTTCTTCTGACAACTCGAGTCCACGTTATAGGAGGATCATCTACGTAGGAATTTTACTTTATTGGCCCGTTTTGCATACAAATTAACTCTATCTTTTCGCACACTGACCTGACGACTACTCACAATCAGACCAACCACTCAATAACCAACTTACTAACTGCTCTGTAATTGACTGTGTCTTTCAGAACAGGCCCTTTTAAAGCCCGACCAGAAGACAAGCGCCACCCTGAAGGAAAAGAAACTCCCTCTATCTCAAGGTCAAGGGAGACTCCTCCCTCCGAGTTAGTCCCTCTGAAGAGTCACCTCGCAAGGTCCCTTCCTGAAGAGTCACCCTCGGTTTATGCCGAGGAAAGTTGGGGTTGGGTGAGGCCACCTCACGTGGCCTGGTAGTCAGATGGGTCCTCTAGACCAGAGTTCTAGGCGAGGACAGTCTACCCTAATAAACGAACATCCCTCGTATACAATTCCTAGATCTATATTAAATATAATACGCACTACGTAATACGTGATGATAATTAGTATATAATATGTGAATTTAATACTGGAGGAAGTTTGACCTAATAATTTTTCGAGTAAGAAAAAATAACTCGAGGATATTTGTTGAACGTTGTCTAGAAAGAGGTGGGACATAGTACTGATGAAAATACTAACGAAAGCGGTGGATTACTTGTTGCGGATGGCCAGGGGGTTGGTTAGCGAGGTACGTGGGTCGCCTGCGAATTAATTGAAACGATCTTAGAAGGGAAAAAGGTTTATCATCGACGTAGCTGCCGTCTGAGCTCTCGCCACAGGTAAGCACGCATCTCGTGGGTAAATTGAGTTCCCGTTCTCTGTGCAGGGAATCCAAATTCTAGGGTGACCGTCTCCCTCGTGTACGCTAAGTGATCTCAAGACAATGCAGGAGTCTGCTCGTAAAGCGAGAAGAATGAGGCAAGACTAACAATTTCCAGATAGATTTACTTCCCAGCAGGGGAGCCAAGCAATTTCGAACGCTTGTCTCATTTAAAGAACGATAAATTTTTCAGGGAGTACGATCTATGGCAGTGGGTTTAAAACAACGATGTTAGACAATACGTGTATTTTACAATGACATCATTCTAGCAAGTTTTAAGCTTATATTACATTGAAAATCATTTGTCTGTAGTTCAAGTCGAAGAGGAACTACTTACTGCTTCGTGGCGCTAGTTGTTACCGCACTGGTATAAGTTTTCGTGGCGCTAGTTGTTACTGCATTGGTATTAAGAGAAGAACGTTGATTTGTAATGAAGTATTTCTAAAATATATTTGTGGCAGCATTATGTTGGATTAAATTGACGGACACGTGTAATTATAAATACAATTTATAAATTTATACAAACGAACAGATATATATTTAATGATATGAGACGATACAAAATATAAATATAGTATTTCTGTCTCTCTCTACGCACTATTAGATAACACGGTTAATTTGCGACTGCCATTCGAAACACGTAACGTCATCAGTCTAACGATACTCCCACGGTCTTTGTTATCGGTTGCTCACGCGTTATAGCCGGAAATTTTTAATTCCTATGACCCACACGTTATTTTTATCCTCGTCACTAGATGGATTTCCACTTGAAAGAGGTTTGAAGACTTTTTCCCAAGTCCTTAATAAAACCCCTCCGTTTCTTATATACAGAATTTTCCAACATTCCAATATTATCCTCGTCTAAGGCAAGGCCTGCTAGGTAGCCTTACTGACATGTCCACTAGCAGGCCCAGGGTGAAACGCATCCCTTCCTTTTCCTTTCGCCCTTTCTAGCATCACTGCCACATACAAGATACCTGCCTCAACATACCATAACAACGGTGGGGAAGGACTACCTACACATTGATAAATAAAAATAAGCGAAATACCCGAAGTATCTAGATTCCTGCAATAATTCCAAATATAAAAGACCTCAAACGAACTGAAAGGTCAGAAAATTCGTAATTGCAACATAGACTAAAGATCGTGTAACACGAACCGCATTAGATCGACTCGTCCATGTCAAAAAGTCGCACACAATGCTAATTCCAACCTCGAAAGGAAGCACAAATCCCAGTGCTTCTACGACCCTTGAATCTCGCTGCACGAGAAGCGCTACGAGCTTAGTCGAACACCGAATTCCACTTTCTCGTTGCACCGGCGGCGAGCCAGCAATCCCGAGCACAATAACCATCGAAATCTGGTGCCGTGACCGATGTAACTCAGCGTGAATGAACACCAAGAAGTCTCCTCGAACGTATGTCCCGACTAGGTCGAGGATGGACAAGGATGAGCAACAACAACTCGCGAGTTCGTGACTCTGATCGAGAACACGCGCCGCCGACTTCCGCCAGGGAGAAATATTTCACAGTGGAACTCGGCCAGCGTGCGACTGGACTAGGGCTAAAGGTCGACGAAGAAACTCGAGGGTACAGGACCGTATGAAAAAGCAAGAAAGAAATGGAAGAAGGGGCGTAGGAGGCCGCTGAACGAGGAATCAATGCCGATCACGTAGCCAGCTACAGGATACGGTGGCCGTAGCTTTTGCGGACGATAAGCTTATCCTTTCGGGATAATCCTAGGAAGCAAGATCCGAGATTCACTGGCAGACTCGTAAATCGCCACCGGCGCCACGGATTTTCTTGCGTTGGGTCCAGTTTTCGGGGTCTGCGCGCGGGACAGATCCGAAGGGTTGGTCGCTGCTGAAAATTCCAGGCTTCCCAGGGTGTCGGGTATAAAGAACGAATAAATGAAAGCGTGGTCTGCGAGGAGAATTAGTAATAAAGACTGATGAATAATTGATAAGCCAGCGGAAATGAGCTTTGCAAGCTTATTGCCTCGGCGGTTCGGCTCGCGTGTTCGATCGAGATTCGAGAGGATTTTTCTGTCAGTTGGTGGATGTCGAGGGATTATTCGGTGGTTCGAGTACCACTGTCAATTTTCCGTAGGATGATTCGATGAACGTTCGCTGATTCGAGCGAAGGGTCGTATTAAATAATTCACGTTAAATACACGATTACATATACGTTCATATCGTGTGGAATATTACGTATCCGAGAAGTTCAAAGGGTGTTTCCTAATCCTCGTCAAGGAGTATGACACACGTCGGTACAATATCAAGTATGCGAATCCATCAGCGTATCGAGCGACCGTGCAGAAGTCATTAATGTTCAGAATGACTGCTTTAAACTTCGACGAATAACTTTGTTGGTAAACTAACTCGTGCAGGTGCTCAAGGATCAGCCATAATTTTGTAATTACGGCACACGAATCCTTACGGTACATCGAAGAGAACCCGGCACGCGAGCTGTGCAACAACCTAACTTCTCGAATAAGACGATGCATTAAAAATTATACCTTGACGCTGTTCCAATTTCGGTTACATCAACCGAATTAATACGCGAAAATGTAACATAGTTTCGATGCAAATCTTTGCACTTCGAATTTACCTCCTTGTGAATCAAATTTGTTCCTTCGTGCGAGTGATCTCGAAAATCATACTGGGTGACAATTTTGTAGCTACTTTTGTTATCACGAAGACGTAGAATCAAGTTATAATATCCGTAATAATTAGTTTTCTTACATATTTCATACTATACGATGACTCCAATTCTCGTGAACCCGAAAAAATTTTAGCGGTATCATTCTGTAGCGACCATCATTCTCACCCTCGCCAGTAGATGGGTTTCTGCTTGAAGGAGGTTCGAGGATTTTCTTGCAAGTCCTCGGTGAATCCTCGACCTGAGTTCCTATCTTATACTCTACCTAAGCATTTAAAGTAGGGCCTCCTAGGTAGCCTTACCGATGTGTCCACTAGCTGGCTCAGGATGAAACGCATCCCTTCCTTGCGTCCTTTTACCTGCTATATGTCATAGCACGACGGCCTAGAGGAGAGAAAATAATACCAGCCAGTAGCACTGTGGGAACCACAAAATTTAGAAAAGCATCCCTGTGGCATTTGCATTCTTCTATATAGAATTTCCTTCCTTTTCCTTCCTTCCTTTTCTTTCCTTTCTTTTCCTTCCTTCCTTTTCCTTTCGTCCCTTCTAGCACCGTCGCCACATCGAGAATACTTTCGACAAGCTGACAATAACAAAATCGGGGAAGGACCCCCCACAGAATAAATTACATATGCCGTTACATCAGTTTAGAAATTTTTCCAATATAATACAAAATTAACTACGACTCGATACCTGGCTAGCAAATATCGACAGGATCGCTGGAGAAAATTTCTTCTCCGGAAAATTGGCAGTCGAGTCATTACACCGTGACTCGGGAAATTCAGCGTCGACTGAAAAACGTCTTGCACATCCGTCTACATGCTATTCGAACAGCGAAACACAGGCACCAAAGCTCTTATACGTACTTACGTTCCGTCAGACACGCAGTTCCCTGGCCGAAGACAGGGCCGAGTGGAGGCGTGAGAAACGCGAAGAGACGCGAGGAAAACGCTAGCAGGAAACGAGCGTGTGTCTGAAAATGCTGACGGCTTGCTCTCTTACCCTTTCAAGGAGTATCTTTCCTGGCTAACGAGTGGAGAACATCGAAAAGGGATCGAGGCGAGAGTGTCGAGAAATGTGGAAATCTACGGTGGAATCTTCCACGCAAAAATGTAGCAAGAAAATCTGCGATAAAATTTGTCACGAGCCATAGGGATGTACGCGTAATTGCAATCGCCTGGTGCATTTTTGCGTCTTCATTTCTCTCATAACGAACACTAGGGGTGTAAACTACGAGACCAGTGATCAGATCGCGCTACAGTCAGGTAGGTGATGATGGCGCAGATATGCTAGAGTTAACCTCTGCGTGTATATGTATATGCAACGAACGTAACGTCATTTTGACTAATTGTAAGATTAAACTGACAGAGAAGAAACATATTGAAAAATATCAAAAAATAAGCGATATAATATAAAGACGACTATAGTGTTATGCAAATATGAAACAAAGGTAATTTTAACTGCGAATAAAATAATAAATTGGCAAAAGGAAACACAGTGAACCACACAATACCACAAATACCACAAAAATAATTGTACTATTAAATCTAAGATTCTAAGGAATTCATTTTAAAAGTATTCATTTTAGACATTTAAATTAGCATTCGATTATATTGCGAAATTCTTTTTGACGTCTAATCACAAAACTAATTGTACTATCAAATCTACGATTCTAAGGAATTCATTTTAGAAATATTCATTTTAGATATTTAAATTAGCATTCGATTATATTGCGAAATTCTTTTCGACGTCTAATATCGGTTTTCATTTATTCTTTTCTCATACATAATTCGATTAACGAGTAAATTAGCATTTATCACGATTTATTTCATCGAAGGTTTTTGCACAAGCAGAATTACGCGAGATTGCTACTGTCTGTGCTCTTTTTCAACGAGAAATCGAATCAGTTCGCTATTCTATTCCACAAACTCTGCGGAGAATATTCAAGTAAAATGGAATCCCGTCCAAAATTGGCACGTAACAGGATTTCGCGAGAGAAGTGTAATCGAATAAGGGGTTGCATCTAATACAATTCCAACTGCGTTCTTTCAAGAACGTTACAATCCAGAAGAAAATGAAGTACTGCGACACAGCATGAAGTGACGTTCATTACCTTCGAATTTAATAAAACATAAATTAATCGCAGGAAAGTACTATTGTCAAATCTCCTAACCGATACATTACGATAAAGCTAATTGAACAGCGTACATATCTTGAATCCCTTGTATTGGGATTTCGGGAAGGAAATTAAAGCGTTTAGTATGCAGTGAAATAACCGTATTCAGATGTACAGCAATTGATATGTAAAGTTTAACGTGGATGAAATGTATACACTTATAAGAGTATAAAGACAGAGCTTTAAACACGCCCCTATGGGACACAATACTTTAACACTAGATTTACGAAACCCGTCAATTTGACGGATGGGTTACTCCAATTATACAATGGTAACAGATTTAGTTAACTTATATTAACCTTTTCACTCGATTTTTTGGCTAAAGAAAAGTAGAAATTCAGAGATTCTCTACAAAAAGCTGACGATACTTTTCTGAGTAGTAAATAAAGAATTGTATAATAATAGAATTGTAGAATTATTTGATTTCGATATCTCGCACACTATTACATTACATTAAATTTGATATATTAATTAATATCGTTCTTCCAAATTTTATGAAATGGTGACTGAAGCTCACCTCTCGAGTGCAAAGGGTTAAGACTGTTAATATTGTAATTGTTTTTAAATTAAACTAATCGTTAAAAAAAGAAAAGACACGTGGTTTCCTTTACCTGTAAATTTGACAGGTGTCCGTAGAAATAGGTATACAGAAAGCGTCCTTAAATCTAGTATTAACCTTTTGCACTCCTTTGTCGAGTGTGACTCGACATCAGTTTTCATCACAGGAACTCCTATGTCGAGTTACGCTCGACGTTCTTCGATTCCTTATTTATTGAACAAGTAAAGAGAAGATAATGTTAAGCCTTGGAATGTCGTCCCGGTATTTCGTTCGGCCCTTTGTTTAGAATAGACCGTGTGAAAGCTCTGAAAGTTCTCAAGTACCATTGATGAGGCCCTAGGACCGCAATGTCCCAAGTAGAAGGTTGTTTATATCCTTACTGTCAGCGCCCTTTGATTTCTTTAGCACCTAAGCCACCACTTAGGTAATCCGCAACAAACAACTATATATCACCCTTCGAGAAGACAAGCACAATTATCTAGATTGTTTAAACAACCACCACCACCGAAGGACGCTGAAGTTAACATACACCCCCAACATCATAGCAACCAATCAGCAGAGAGACCAGGATTATATAACCACCGAGAGAGTCAGTCAGAGTCAGTCAGTCAATAACATTCGAAGAGTTCAGAAGAGTTATCCGGAACAACTACACAAAATACAGTCCACTATAAACACAACGTTCCTCAAGAAATTTGGTTCGTCATTAACCGTCGCCAATTGCGGACGACCTATTGACGATATACAGATAAGTAACTATTTGAATTACTTAAATTCGATATATAAATCACAACAATATTTGGGAACTATATTTAATATAATCAGTAAACAAAATTCTTTAAAATAAGCAGCAGCAAAGGAACCGGTCCTATAAAGTAAATTTCTAACAAAATACTTAAAATAGTAGGGAGTTATTGGCAACGAAAGTGAAAAATAATTCGGAGTGCAAAGAGTTAAAAACGTTTTGCACTGTTTCAGATTAAAAACTGACTCTTGCAAGAAACAGCAGGCCCTTTTAAATCCAAAAACCAACCTCTTGATGACTGCATAGTATCGAAGGTCCTTGAAGTCCTAAGGTCGGTATTGGCCTACAACCTCTAACAGGCTTGTCACCATCGTTACATGTCCATAGTTAATTTACAACACCCTGAAAACGTCATAATCTCCAATTTGTCATTTACTTTTTCCACTTACATTAATTTCGTATACCATCAATATGCTCTCGTCGTTCAAATATTTTCGACCATATTGCTCGAATTATTTTCCTCGAAGAAAAATTTTTAATTTCGAAAAATCCCCATCGCAGTCAATCTCTTGCCAATCGAATGGAAAAATTCTCTGACTACAAAGAGTTAAAGTGGGATTTTTCGCCGCGCCACTCGTCCCTCATCTCCCTGATCGATCCAACTTCCGCTCTAGCTGCTTCCAGTCCGCGATGCCCCGAAATAAATGGCCCGAGCAATAACTCGAGCTATTTGTTTCAACGAATTCGCGAGCGTGACTACCGTCTAAGTGTCGCAATAAAATTCATCTTCCTCCTATCCACACCCCAACCACGTCTCGCGTACCACGGTCTTCCTTCTCAGACCTTCCAACCCCCGTCCGCCATTTTCTCCTCCTTCCCCCCCCCCTCTGTTTGCACCTCGTTCTCCTATGTACACACTTGCGCTTTCTCGTCCGTCCACCCACCCTCTCAACAGGCTGGGAGTTTGCCAATGCGAGAAAGAAAATTAATTGTTTTTCACCGTGGATGCTAACTGCTAGGTCCACCCTCTCGTCAGAGTTTCCGGGTCTCGATGCCTCTTTACTCGTCCACCGGGTCCTTGTTTTGTCTCGTGCTACCGGAATTAATCGCGACCAGACGTGGAACTTATTTGCTTGGGACAGTTCGATTCGCCGGTGACGAAAAAGCTGCTTAACTTAGACGGGAGAAGAGTTGCACGGCTGAAGGGTGAAATATTGGGTAGGTCGGAAAAACGAGGCACGTTTCGCACAGATTATTTACATCGAAAGTAGATCCAGTCTGGGATTAATCGTGGAAGTAAATAATGGAATTAAATAACGAATAGAGGCGCGGCAATTGCGTATTGGGTGCCAGCAAATTGATTAGGGGAATACGAGATGAAAGGTGTCTCGTATGTAAGCTTACGTGCTTTTACTCGGATTTTGCTATTTAATAAAAATTAGAATATCGTGATTTCTTGTCAGAATTAAGGATCGTTCGATGATCTAAATGAAGGTTCATATATTTTTGGTCAGAAATTCTGCATCCGACGTTTTGCTATCGTCACTTGACTTGACAACTTTTCTCACGACGTATAATCAATTTTTCAACAAATTTAGAAAGTTAATTATACATTGGAAGGTTGATTCTAGAATCAACGAGATTAAAAATTATAGAAACTTCAACATCGTTCTTTAAAAAATCATCAGATTCACTTCCGGCTCATAGTTCCTTTAAAGTTCTTCACCCTGTCGACGAATAAATAGATCACTATAATTTGACTCGACTATAAATAACGTTTGTTCATTCTCTTTACCCATTCCCAAAGATCGAAAGTCTGAGTCAAGGTTTATTGGAGACAGTTCGAGAGTTGACAGTTTTTAAGATAGACAATCAAAGACTTCGAGAGATACAGATTAAGCTATAGATCGAATGACAGACTCAGTTCCAGACCAGCTCTAAGTCAGTCACTTTTGCCGAAGTACTCATAAAGACTGCGTGACTCTACAATATTAAATAACATCTTACAAATCTTGTCAACTAGTTTGTATTTGTAAAAAGATGTGAACATCGTCTGACTGAATTTTCCTCTCAAAGAAGGGTTCGGACGAAACGACGTTTTGAACAGATCTCCATCTATCCAGCCACGTAGGATCACGATCCGATGATATATAAATTCGGAACGCTCTGTACGTACCCCGATCACAGACCTCGTCTCTTGGGATCTCAAAATTGCGGATCGAAACGGTAATAAAATCGATCAGCGAGTATTCGGTAAAAGCTGCAGTGTCGTTCTCTTTGTAACCCAAGACGAGTTCCGCTTAACGCAGCTTCCTCTTGTGGCTGCCCGACTTGACGAAAGGTCCGCGATCGCTTTCCTTCATGGCACCCGGTGGTAATGAGACTCAGTCGCTGCCTTCGTTACTGCCTTAACAGAAGCTCCTTTGTGAGCGAAATAAAGCTCGACTTGCCTCTCCTTTGCCGACGTCGTCGCGCCATGTTCCATCACGTTCTCGCGTCGAAGAAGTGGTAATGGCTGTGCTCTGCCACTTTCCTCGCTCTGTTACTCTCTGTCGCTCGTTACTCGGAAAGTCACGGTGTCACGCGAGAACAAGGGATGGAGGACCCGACTGGACAGAAACGAAATCAATCGGCTATCGGTACAATGGATCGTGTTAACTCGATCAGGGATCGTTCACTTTCGAGCTGCGACGCCTCTGTCTCGGGTGACACCGTCTTGCTAATCACTGTTTCATCGAGGAGACTGTTCTCGGGGTTAGAGCTAATTTCGCCGAAGACCAAGCTATAGTATCAGAGGAATCCCAATTTTTCTGCGAAAAGAGAATTTTCGCTGAAAAGTGTTTGGCAGCGCTGTCAATTTCTAGACTGTTTGCGACTCTGTTGCCATGTCTGTGCGCTACCTGTGATTGTTCCGCTTTTGTTAACTCGCGAATTCTCCGGAGCTGGCCGCGAGAATCTCGAGGTTAGAGCTAACTTCGCCAAAGACCAAGTTATAATACCACTGGAGCCCCAATTTTCCTGAGAAAAGAGAATTTTCGGTGAAGTGTTTCGTAGCGCTGTCAATTTCTAGACTGTTTGCAACCTCGTTGCCACGTCACATGCTACCTGTGATTTTCTCGCTTTCGTTAACTCCTTCCCGTACTTTAACGAGTCTGACTCGTGATGAAGATTTTGGGCCAAACATGAATATCACGAGCTAGACTCGTTGACAGCAAATCTAACCAAACGTAAACATCACGGAATGACGGTTTGCTAGATACGATCGTGATTGAGTTTTAGTTCATATCAGTACTGTATGAGAATTGGTCACGATTCTTACAATCTCTGTTACAAAGAACTTGACACCTACTATTTGGGCCTGAATTTCGCCAAGCAAAATGGCACGGGAAGGGGTTAACTCGCGAATTCTCCGGAGCTGACCGCGAGAATCTCTAAGCTCAACTTTGCATCATTCCCCGCGAATCTCGAGGAAAAAAGGGAATCCCTCGCGCTAAATGCATTTGTATCAAATTCCACGAGTCGCAGAATTCTGTTATCGTTCGGATCTCTATGAATTGTAAATTTATTCAATGGCCTCGCTACCCTCGTCGACGTCGCAAAACCAGGCAGGCATTATTTTAATAACTTCTCCTACCTTTCGAGGGGGAACGAACTTCGCGGGATTATCTTTACGACGAAACGGTGTATTTCCATGGGCGTGCAATTTCACCCTTATTCTCCATGGGTTTCGATACCTTTCGAAATTCCTTACGTCAGGATGTCAAGAAGATCGGTTTGCGAAATACATCTTTTGGAAGAGCTTCTCTGACCGTGTTTTCTCTGATTCCCTGGTTCTTCGCGTATTTCGGTTTTCGTTGTCCGAGTCACGGGACAATTACATTCTGCCAAGTTTCGAATAGAGACGAACGCAAATAACTATGTATAGTTATGGCAGGTCTCGCGAAGGTATAACACGGTGGAGTTGTACTGTGCAGAATGCGCTTTATTCTTATCCTGGTGTGGTATATATATATACATATATAGGATTATATGTTTAGGGAAGGGGTATGTTTTGGCGAAATATTGGATGACACAGGATTGGCTATCGATGGACTTTGGTTTGTTTCAGATGACTTGTCTCAGGTTTGGGGTTTGTATATAATGCCGTAATATGAAAAGGTTTGAAGAGATGACAAAAGGCACCCGTTGACTCAGGGTTGACTCATAGACATCAATAGGCTCACTTCCATGGACATGTCACGAGGGAGCATCGGTTGTGTCTGTTATAATTTTGTTAAAATAACTGGACAGTGAATATATATTTGTAAACCAAATCTTGTTACATCAGTATCTCTTACGCGACTAACTTGCGTAGCTAGCATGAGCCGTTGGCTCCTGGAAGAGAACATTCTAGAACAATAACAATAGTCACGGTAAATCTACACAAACGTCGTGTGTCAATCAGCCTAATTACCCAAATATCGTTTCCTATTATACCGATATTTTGTTTACAGTTAACTGTTCTAACAGTATTCGTCCACAAAATCCCAGTGCTCCCCTGCAGCGCAACGAGGATGGTCACCGTGGAGGTTTAATAGGTAGAAATCCCACATAACCTCGTCCCCTTCCTAAGAAGACGGGGTACCTTCCGAAGATTTCCCCGCGTAAAAAGAAAAAAGAAAAAGAAATAAAAAGGTTGACACCTGAGTCATTAGTGCATTTTGGACGATAAGATCGGCTTCGTGTCGACAGTCAAAGATTTCGTAACGTAACGCGAAATGATCTTTAACACGTTTTGACAGTATACCTGTCATTTGTCGGGTTCTCCCGCGCTCAGCGATTCCAACGAACCTCCTCGAACGCTCGACTTCCGGAAACTTTGCGTCGAAATGGTTGCCTCTCTTTAGCCAGTTTCCCATCAGACACGGAAAATCAAATCCTCGCAACTTGGATTGGACTCCTTTTCCGCTGTTCGCCAGAGATATCGTTAATTTATGAGAAAACTTACTAACTGTTTACGCTTCTTTTCTCCTCTCTTTTCTACCGACGTCGCCGCGACCAGGGCACTCTGGCCGCAAATAATATGCAAACTTCTGTTCCCGAACTCGAGGAAATTATGTTTCGTTGCTTGGATCACGAGAGATCCTTCGTGCGAGGTGGAAACTCATCGAGCGTTTCTGCAATTAGCAACTGCAGAAATATTCGTTTATTCTATTAACCAAGATGGTCGAACAGGAGAGGCAGATCTGTGTATCGATAAATTACAGTAATTCGATATTAAAATCTGCATGTGTCATAGGGAGATATGTCATAGGATTTATTTGTCATTTTGGGACATCCCTTTGGTCACGAAATTCACAAGTTCTCTCTTTAGAAAACAGCTAATCCCGAGAAAAGCAAGTTCCTAAATAAACAATTCAACGATACTTATAAATATTGCACAATTAATATGCAAACGTGGGAAATAATAGAGTGGAACTATTAAAAGTGCCGCGTTTCAAATATGTCAAAATAAAATTAGCCATCTACACAGTACTATAGCCAATAACCAAATCTATTCGCTAGATTATTAAACTTATAGAATTTTAATAACCTTATGGATAGACCACTTATCGATACAGATCTAGGTACAGTACCGAATAGATGGATTCGATACGTAACCCCCTCGTGGAAATCAGAGTGCCCCGTTTACGTGACCCCTCCTGGAGGAATGGACCAGTTAACGGAAACCGAGCTTTAACTTCGATCGAACGTTTATGGATGCAGAACGAGGGGGAATCCCGAGATGCTGTGAATCGTCGGAGCTGTGGTCGCAGGTGGTTGCGAGAGCGGGGATGAGGACGCTGTAGGGTCGTAGGGTACCCAGGGAAACCGTGGCCACGCGATGGCCTCATCTGTAACGCGCGTGGATCGTATCTTCCCTGACTTCGCGGACGCGCGAATTTATTAGGAGTTTGGAAAATAACAGGCCAACTTGTGCCTTCTGCCGTACTCGGGACTCGCAGCTTCTCGAGACTTTGCTGCTACGCGTAGGTCGTTGGTATGCATTACACCTGTCGTTAAATATATATGGGAATGGAATAAAATAGATATGGTTCTGCGAGAACGTGAAGAGTGTTTGGAAGGTCGTGTGGAAGGTCATGGATGGCATGTGTAAGAGGGTCGACTGGAAGGAATATTTAGAGTAGAGAAACTTTAGGTACGTTCTTGAAGTTTAGGGTGCATGGCACCATGAGAGGCAAAGTTGCAAGTGTGCTTGGAAAATGACTGACGCTGAGGAACTTTGGGTGAACGTAACAAAACGAACTGAGTGGGAATTAGAATGAAAGGGAATGAATACACGAAGATATATAGGGTGAGAGAGAAGGTGCGTAAGAGGGTAGTTTTTAAGTGAGAGCACTGAGAGCAAGAGAGTCAGTCCTGAGAGTATCGTGAGTTTGTCTTATCTCCTATTTCGAAATAAAACTGTCATTATTATTAAAGAAGCGTCATTACTCATCGAATCTTTAAATTATTATTCACATAATTAGGGGATTTAATTAGGACGATCCCTAGATGTAACTGTAGAGACGTATCAGTCGCTGTGGAAAAACAAAGCCTAGATATTGTTTCCATTCTTAGAGACATCGAGGGTCCTGTGTCAATGAGGGCATGTGATTCGTGGACACGTGTACCACCACGAACCACCTTCAGCTAGGCCCTGGAAAAAACAATTCGTTCGCGAATAGATTGTGGGATAGAGCTTTTCGAAGCTAGACACCGTGCCCTCTGTACCAGTCCCCCTCGCGGAATACAGCTTGTATCGACACGAAATAGAGCCTTCGTTCTTTAATACCCACGACATCCCTTCAAGGCGTAATATATAACACAGATACATAGATATATAGATAAAAGTAGGGTCTTTTTGGCACAAAGTGGGTAGAGTATCATACTATTCTCTTTAAACCTGTATCGTTCAGTTTGTAAATGCCAACAAGTCATCTATCCACTGTACGTTCGTACCGAATGTGATTGCAGCTAGAGTGAAATTTTAATTAACTATTAAGATTATTAATTTAAATTAATTTCGCACTGCGAAAGGAAGGTTGCTCGTCAGTGATCGAAGTGTTTAGAAAAAGCTGAGCAGAGTATCCTACTATTCTCCTTACATCTCTATCGTTCAATTTGTAGATGCCAACAAGTCACCTGTCATCAACAAGTCACAATCTTAATTTCCCAATTTTTCTTTTAAATACGCATAGTAGAACGAAGGTAGCTCACCAGTGATCGCACTGTTTGGAACAAACTAGGTAGAGAATCCTACTATTTTCCTTACATTTGTATCATTTAATTTCTAGATGCCAACAAGTCACCTATCCACTGTACGTTCGTATCGAATGTGATTGCAGCTGCAGTGAAATTTTAATTAATTATTAAGATTATTAATTTAAATTAATTTCGCACTGCGAAACGAAGGTTGTTCGTCAGTGATCGAAGTGTTTAGAACAAGCTGAGCAGAGTATCCTACTATTCTCCTTACATCTCTATCGTTCAATTTGTAGATGCCAACAAGTCACCTGTCATCAACAAGTCACAATCTTAATTTCCCAATTTTTCTTTTAAATACGCATAGTAGAACGAAGGTAGCTCACCAGTGATCGCACTGTTTGGAACAAACTAGGTAGAGTATCCTACTATTTTCCTTACATTTGTATCATTTAATTTCTAGATGCCAAAGTCACTTATCCACTGTACGTTCGTGCCGAATGTAGTCGCAGCCGCAGTGGAATCTAAATTTCTCAATTTTTCTTTGAAATACGCACTGCGGAACGAAGGTTGCTCGTCAGTGATCCAAGTGCCTGGGTCTAAAGCTAAAGATAGGACTCTGCGTGGAAGCTTGGGTGCTTGCGTAAAGCCGACGCGTAAACGTGGAATATCGTGAAGATAAACGAACGCAAAGGCCACGTCGCGTCCATATTTCTGGAAAGGCAAGATCCCACAGGATGGACGGTGTAAAAGCACGGAGCCACGTGTAAAAGTAACCGCGATGTAAATTTGAAAATGGACGTGGAACGTAAGCGCGAAAGGATACGGAGGTAAGTAAACACGGAGTTTCGAGTACAGCTCGAGTGCTAAAACGAACAGCGCCTCATGAATGTGCATCGACGAAAGATGGAGTAAAACGTTGCCCAGGACAGACGGAACTCCGGGAACCGGCATTTACATGAAAAGATTCAAAGTGTTAACAGAGTTGCACCGAGTCAAATTCCAGCTAATTGAAATGCACGCGGAAGCGTGCAAGTTTCAGGCACTTGTCAAAGACGAAAGGTCGCGATGCACTATAGGAGACTGGTGAGTTGGCAGTTGGCAAGAATGCAGATCTAATTGGACGTGACGAGAGTCTGAAAAATTCAGATATACGGATATTCTTTTCGAATTTCCGAAAGCAGTAATCAGTCAAAGCGAGCATAAATGCTTAAACGTAACAAAAGTACTCACAAAATTTTCCAAAGATGTTTCAGTGAAATGAAAAATATATGATATGATTAATAACTTTGCACTGAATGGATGCACTATACTTTTTCAACACACGATTTAACGCGTTGACTGTCATGATAGTTATCAATGACAGGTGTTTGCCTCCTCAGTGGTGCTATGATGGTCATCAGCATCCGGCACCATTTTTTTTTTTTTTACCATATTGTTTGACAATTCATCATTATATCCTAAGAATAGTGGAAATTTTATCGTGGTCCCCTGAACGTACCATGTAAAAAGTGCGTAGCTGTCAAAGTGTTAAGGTATCCCGGAGCACCATTGCTTGACCTCTTCCACTTATAATTCTGTTATACTATTATCGATGCACGAAATCGTGAAATTCTTTATTCATGAATAATAATAATAAAAATGGACGAATAGTAAAGGAGGAAAAGTAAAGACAGCAAGGAGAGTGAGAGAGGGAGAAAATGCGTGATATTTCAAAGGCACTGCGTATCGATAAGCCTCTCCATCACTGTCAACGAAGCAAACGTATACGCCACTAGCAGCGCAATTAATATATTCATAAATCTCGGCAATCGTGGGGATGCGAGTCGGTGGTTCGATAATTAATTTCAGTCTGTTCGTGCTAGCGCGTTTACGTACGATGATTCTGCTCGCCTCATTAAAGATCCGCCGGCACGAAAGGGGACGGCACCAAAGTCGGATGCAAACCAGGGGTGAGAGAAGGGAGAGAAAAAAGGAAAATTGATAAAGAGAAATGGGTTGCCCAAACAACAGAATCTCGATTATCCGGATTACTCTATTCCATATAACAGGATTAATCAAAATTATTATATAACATATATTATATAACATATGATTATCCGAATAATAAAATTAATTCTTGTATACTTCAAAATAGAATATAATAGCAATGTAATAGCAATGCTATAGGTAATACTAATAACAAATAAGAAATTTTTATTTGATTTAGTAAAAAATTTACACATCTCGAATTTTTTATTCCAAAGTCTGAAATTCTTTAAAATGTTAGGGTAGGTTGTCATCATTGGAGAATGGATGATCATGCACATAGAATATCCACATACCTGTGAAACACGTTCAAATATATGACATATGTCAGAAACATTTTATCGCGTGTCATATTTTTAATTCCATCAACCATATTAATTATAATTCCATTAATATACTTAATTTTCACGTTTAATTATATTAATTTACAATTGATACTGACGTACACGTTAAAAATCTGCATAAAGGGATAGGTGGATTTGCATCAATGGCGCTTATATTCTGCCTATATTTCTCGGACTTGTAATAATTTCTCAAATTAACGACTCGATCTGGAAACCAATTTTGACCGTGAAATTTGCATATAAAAACCACCGGGTTGACAGCTGTTTGGGTCAATGGCGAATTCGTATAACGAAGGCGAGGATGATCGAGGTTTCACGGTATTTTCTCTCGAACAGTCCGCGTTCTTCTTCCGCGATTCCTCTCTCTAACCCTTCCTCGTACTTTCCTCCCTCTTTCCATTTTTTCCTCTGCAGCGTCTCTAGCACGGAAGAGCCTGGCGAAGCGCAATATTAATCAGCCCTCAATGGGTCGAACGTCTGAACCTGCATCAGGAAACGTTCGTCCAATCGGGCTGAAAGCATTCTCGTTGCACGAGATGCTTTCCAACGGTCCTCTTCGTCGTCCTGCTGATGCAACGCTGAACTGGCCATCAAGGCAGAGCCACACACGAATTTGCATAAGGCATTCGTCGGCTGAACACCGCTGCGCCTAGCGATTTCGCTTGACCACACCGACCTGTTCGTGGAAGATCGGCGAAAATTCGCCGATTATTTCGCTCGCGAATCGCACACGTAGGGAATCGCCATTCCTCGCCGCCTGAACCAACGTCTTTGCAATGTCTCGATGAATTTCGAACTGGTAATCGGGCTTTAGGATGATTAGAAAGCTTCTTTTGAGACTGAAGCTGTGCCAGCAGTTGAAATGGCCTCGGCAAAGGCCTGTTTTAAGTTGCACATCGTAGCAAAATGGTTATAGAACCTGGAATGATGGTACAGCGGTTTTGTCTAATAGATTATGTCGGTTTGAGTTTGGTAATTGTGATATTATATTGGGTTTTGGCTAGCAAACGAAAATTCCTCGGAATTTTGACATTCTTTGGAACCACATAGGGGGTATCAACGAAGATGAGTCGTAAAATTACGAATAATTTGTAACATTGTCATTTAACACGTTGACTGCCATTGTGGTCATCGGTGACTGGTGCTTGTCTTCTCTGTGGGTCAAGATCGCCACAGTTTCTATTTCACTTCATCATCCAGACCCGATACAGCGATGATACTGTGGTAACGCAACAAATTTTCGAAATTTTAAATTCCCCATAGTTGCATCACTCTAAGAAAACGTCTTCGTTGAAGGATAATTCATATTATTCCTATTCCTATTAATAATATTCCCATTCCTATCAATAATATTCCTATTCCTATCAGTAATATTCCTATTCCTATTTATAATATTCCTATTCCTATTAATAATATTCCTATTCCTATCAATAATATTCCTATTCCTAATTCCTATTAATTCCTATTTCCCTAGACCTCGAGAACGAATTAGCCACCGGCAAAATAGCCCTCTTACCTTGCATCGCGCCTAGACATTTACCCCCGACGTGTTTCCACAGTCTCTCGTGTTCGTACATTTTTTAAACCCCGTACATCATGAATTTCTTCGCCGCAAATAATATTTCTCCGGAAAGGAAGCACGATTTGGTTCGAGAACTTCGACCTAGGTGAAGCAGTTTTTCTCTTTCACCAGCAACGCTGGTGTGTACAGCGCCGCAATCTAATGGGCTGCATATATCAAGGTCTCGAGAGGAGCTCTGGCTTACGTGCCGGCTCTAATTTTTCACGACACGTTTCTCTAGCACATTTAGACCGCTCTCCTTCCACCCCGAACAGGGACACGAGATTCCTGTTCATCTCGTAAAATATCATACCGCTTTGTCCCTATTATCTCAATTATACAGCGATCTTCTCCGACTCTCTCGCAGCTGCACTTGGTAGAGAAGACTCGTTCCCTCCTAAAGCATTCCGACGTGTGTAACTCGTACATGTTCGAGTTAGCTCTTCGACTTTCGATTATGCGAATTCGCGTAATTTTTATTTTACATCGTCACTGGGTCGTTCTTGGTCGACGACGATTAATGGCTTATGGTTCTTTGAGGAGATTGTGTGTGGCGTCGAATAGTAAGTGGACTGTATTTTGTGTCGTTATTTTGATATTGTGTACTCTCATATGCCACGTGTTACTAGGTCTAGTATTTATGCGAACTCTTGGTAAGGATATGTATTTTATTATTGGATGGAGTTTCCGAATTTAAGGTACAAGAGTGGGAGTGTAGTGACCAACTTCACACCCTCACTGATAGATGGTAAACAGGAGTTCGAAATTTTTCGCAAGCCCTCGACGAATCCTTGACTTCCCATAAATATAGGATCCTATGCTACCTAAGTATCCCCCGTCTAAGGCAGGGCCTGCTAGAAACCCTTATTGACGAGACCACTAGCAGCCCCAGGACGTCCTTCTACCTGTTACCTATCATAGCACGACGGCCATTAGGATACCAACCGGCAGCTCCGTAGGAACCACAAGAAATCAAACGAACCCCCGTTGGGAGGATCCTCACAGATATTTAACGATTTATTATTTTCCTTGCGTGAAGTTGGACTTTTAGAATTTTAATGAAAGATAATAAGACGAAAAACCAATTTAAAATGTTTCTCTAACTTTAGAAAATAATTTCTGCGAGCTTCATATCATAGTACGACGGCCATAAGCTATCAACCGATAGCACCGTAGGAATCACAAGACTTAGAAAAGCAACCTCCATGGAGCGAACCTTTACGGGGGGTACAAACGGGAAAATGAACTGAATTATTGCCCCATACTCTAGGTACTTGGCATATATGATGGCCAAGTGTCAAGGTACCATCGTGTTTTGCCTGTGGTACGAGGTCGGTAATATATCTGTAGGGACACATGCCAGATGTGAAAAACCAAGTTTCCTTGTATATATTTTCTACTCCTTCGCGACATCGAGGGTTCCGGGTCAATGGGGGGCCTGGTTTATGTCATTACGACCAGGGCCCCATGACTCGCGGACCACCTCGACGTGAAACGAACAGCGAAAAAGAGTCAGTTCGCTTACGCCTCTCTAACGACACGGGTCTTTCCCGAAAAGCTACCCTTCAGTTTTTCGCATCTGGCCCCCCCCGAACATAATAAAGTCCTACTCAGGAAACATAGTGCTCTATTCACACTTGTGGGGGTCCTCTCCCACCATCACTTGACGTCGGCTGATCGCAGGTATCCTCTAGTGGTGATGGTGCTAGAAGGGACGGTTGGAAAAGGAAGGGATGCGTTTCGTCCCGGGCCTGCTAGCGGACTCATCGGTAAGGCTTGCTTAGCAGGCCCTGCCTTAGACACTGGGGATACTATTGGAAAGACGGGAAGTTATATATATAGGAAACTGGGAGTTTCCCGAGGACTTGCGGGAAAGTCCTTGAAGGCGGAATCCATCTAGTGGCGAGGGTGAGAATGATGGTCGATACACACTAAAAACCTCTCGTTCTCCACCTTCATATCTCCTGATAAGTATTAGTATAGAGCACTAGTATCGCATATTAGTATTAGTACAGTATAGATTTATAGTATAGTATTACTATTACTATAAAGTATAGTATAGAGTATTAGTATAGAGTATTATACATCTTCCTGATGAATAACACCGCCGAAACGGTATTTCAAGAATTAACACTTACGTCGCACTTGCGCATAAATAAATTCGCCGACAAATACATAGCAGAAGGATATCCCTAATCTCGTACACTCTCGTAAAAAGAAGGGAAGAAGGGAATAAACAAATCGAATGAAAATTCACTGGGGATCTAACGAAGACCTAGAGACAAACAGCCCCGCTGGATCCTCGGGCGACCGAGGACAAGACGAAGAAGGAAGTCGGGACGAAATCAGAGCTTAACGATGTTTACTCCGAGTCTATCCGGAACAAGAATCGCTCCTGATTCAACGATGCCAGACATTTTCGGCCATGATCATCGCACTGTCGTTGATCACGTACTCGAAGACCGAGCAGGTCTGCTACAAATTGGCCTGTTAGAGTTCATCTTCTCGCTCGTAGCTCGTGTTACGAGGCAGGGCTAACTGGCCGACTGCATATTTCAAATTGATTCTCAGTCGCTGCTACGACAAGCAGAGTAATGGCCAGCTGGGCCAAGCCGCGTGGCTGGCCTTTAACAACGATAATAAAGCTCCACGTTCCATGGCCAATAAGGATCCTTCATGCAAATCCGCCGACATGTTTTCTTCCGGAATCGCGGACCATTTTCTCTTCCTTCCGACGTCTCTCGTTTTCTTTACGATGCCATTGTGTACGGTGGAAACAACCGGTTGACATTTCACAGAATTATCCTTGAAATGGGATACAGCACGTTTCGTCATCTCACGATTGGTCTAGAAGTTTGGCTGGCTGCTGTATTAGAATTATTATTCGTCGCCATTTTTCCCACGATCAATCGTAATTTCGGTTATTTAAAGCTTGACGAAATTTAATTTCGTGATCGAACACGTGGAACGATGAAAGATTCAGTGACACAGGTTTGCCATAAAGGCAGAATTTTTATGTATATTATTCCAGAATCGTATTTTTCATAACCAGAACGGAAGTAGTAGAGTAGATTTATTTAGCTCCCACTATTCGCCGCCATTTTTCCCGCGATTAATCGCGATTTTGGTTATTTAAAGCTTGACGAAATTTAATTTCGTGATCGAACACGTGGAACGATGAAAGATTCAGTGATACAGGTTTGCAATTAAAGGCAGAATTCTTATGTATATTATTCCAGAATCGTATTTTTCATAACCAGAACGGAAGTAGTAGAGTGGACTTATTTAGCTCCCACTATTCGCCGCCATTTTTCCCACGATTAATCGCGATTTTGGTTATTTAAAGCTTAACGAAATTTAATTTCGTGATCGAACACGTGGAACGATGAAAAATTTGGTAACACAGGTTTGACATTAATAGCAGAATTCTTATGTATATTATTCCGCAATTATATTTTTCGTAATCAGAACAGAAGGGGTTGAGTGGATTTATTTAGCTCCCACTATTCGCCGCCATTTTTCCCACGATTAATCGCGATTTTGGTTACTTAAAAGCTTAACGAAATTTAATTTCGTGATCGAACACGTGGAACGATGGAAAATTTGGTGACACATGTTTGCCATTAATGGCAGAATTCTTATGTATATTATTCCGCAATTATATTTTTCGTAACCAAAACGGAAGGGGTTGAGTGGATTTATTTAGCTCCCACTATTCGCCGCCATTTTTCCTACGATTAATCGTCATTTCGGTTGTTTAAAAGCTTGATAAAATTTTATTTCGTGATCGAACACGTGGAAGGATGGAAGATTTGGCGAAACACGTTTGCCATTAATGGCAGAATTTTTATGTATATTATTCCGGAATCGTATTTTTCTTCTGTATATTTTAACCAGAACGAAAGGGGTTGAGTGGATTTATTTAACTCCGCCACGCTCAGGCCTGCTTTTCATTAAGATACGTGGATGTCAGAGACGAAGAAAACGGATGCGTGTATCGCCTTTTGTGAAAATACGCACGGTCGACGTTGAAACGAATGGTGCTCGTTAGCGAATTCGTTATCTTGCAAAGTGAATCGCGAAATCTACCTCCGTGGAAAGCGAGTCCGTAAATTTTCCTATCGTCTCCCTGGAAACTTTCCTTCAGCTGATTTCCATCGAAACAGAAGGCTTTAACTGAATTAATCACCTTATTCGGTCTAAGTGTTAAGAGATAATTAACGGTACTGCAATGTCTCTCTCCATTAGACCTTCTCGTTTATCCTTACTCTTATTCCTGAATCTAATACACGATAATTCGAAAAATTTCTGCTGAATCGTGTCAATGGACATGTCTTTATCGTCAGAACTACGAAATTTAAGACCTAATATATTTTTATACATACATTTTTTAATGTTCAAAAGTAAAAGCAGCAAAGAAGGATTCTCCTTTTCCATAATTCAGAGACCATGTCTACATCCTTATCGATTAGGATACTTTTTAATTTTTTCATTTTCGATAAGTAAGACAGTCAACAACAGCAATCTGAACCCATTTTCTAAACCTGCTTGTACATATAGTTATACAATTCTTACAATTTTTATTATTTTGGACCGAAAAAAATTACGGATATTTTTAAAACATAAGTAAATATAACAGTGAAAACCTCGTGTCAAAAAATCTTATGGTTGCTCTGAAAAAAATTCCGAAACATGGCCATCTTTTAGGTCCGGATTCCGAGAGGGCTGGATGAAAGGCTTCGAGTTTAATCCAGAAACAAGGTTTCTTTGTTTGAACAAAGATACAACGCTGCTTGAGGTATCACGTGACAAATTTAAATGACGATTCGCCAGATTAATCAGCGCAGACAGGTTTGAATAACCGGTTACGTTCGTTTTCAATGCAGCTTGCAACAAAGTGACCAACAGCCTTTAGAACTGACTGATTTCGTGGTTCCGAAATTGCGATTTAAACGACGCTATGCACTAGCAGATGCAATTTATCACGCAGTCTGGCACGTTTGTCTGGCCGATTTAAAGGATACGAGGAATGATAGCTAATGGCAACGGTAAAGCGTCGATTAGCTGTGGAACGACTTCGAATCCCGAGAAATAAATCGAACTTATTTGAAACAGTGCCCGCGATTAAGGACGGGATCGTATGCAAATTCTGCCACGTTTCGACTCCATTCCGGAATAGATTTAACCCAATTTTGGCATCGTTCGAACAAAGTTGCGAATTCGTTTCGAACTTACTTACGGCCGCGGCAGCGATTTATTAAATGCTTTTACGTTCGAGCAAATTAGCGCGGAATATTTGAAATTCGGATAATTAAATTTGACGCCGTGCAACTTCAACCTATAATCACTCGTTTAAACGCGTAATACCCAGGGAACGTTTTCTGCCTAATATTTTCGTACGAGAATATTACTTCGCGAGACGATTTACGCGATAACTGTGACGTGGAGTGTAAAAGTGTAATAACGACAATGGAGTAAAATTGTTCACTATAATAATTCGTATATCAGCTCTACTTTTTAAAAATTAGAAAGAAATTAGAGACACATTTTATAATTAATTTTTGTACATTTTTTAGAAGTAATAGATTAACGTGAGATTTAATATAAAATTGAAAATGAAATTTGGCATAAACATTCCGGAAATAAAATAAAATAAATAAGATAAATACAGTGTTTTGGAATAGAAATTGATGTCTGAGATATGAACGTTAGTTTCACTGTCGAAGTAACACAACGGTGTGAACGTTAATTAAACCTCGCCTAGTTGCACGAATCGTGGAATGAAATCACGTTATTACGTTCTATATTGAATAATAAATCAACCGTGACAAGTAACAATTTAATATCGCTATATCAGCAGTTTATACTGTGGACGATTAAAGCATCCTCCTCCTAGCTACGAAACAGATTTATTTCCATGGAAACAATATTTTATACCTGAACTAATAAATCGCATCTAGATCGCGCTATTTTCAAAAGTAATTTCGTTGCATTACGATACGAACGTATGAGATTCAATAATTCATACGTAAACTGAACAATGTGGTAAATTATCTATCAAGTTCCACCGCTAATGTTACATTAGCAAACATTGCATTACCTAATATTATGAAAAAGATTATGGAAGATAATTTTAGAAACCAAAGATTAATATTCGAAGAACAGAATTATTAATACAAAATTCCAACAACCACTCAAGCTCTTCGATAACATAATTATTTTAATCGTCAGATAAATTTATAAGATAAATAAAGAAAGGAATTAAAACAAAGTTACAAGATCAAAGAAAATCCTTTAATTTCATTGCAATAGAATTAATAAGAATTCCTCATTAAAAATTCTCCTTCGTTTTATTATCAGTTCACAAATAACAGCTACCGAAAATTTTTAATAACATAATAAATTTAATCGTTAAATAAATTGCCATATGTGTCACGATTATGTCAAACATAAAATACGTATTTCAGATATATCACAGATAATAATCCAATTAAAACAGAGTTAAAAAGTCGAAGAAGATCCTTTAATCTCATTGCAATAGAATTAATAAGAATTCCTCATTAAAAATTTTCCTCTGTTTTATAATCAGTTCACAAATAACAGCAACCGAAAATTTTTAATAACACAATAAATTTAATCGTCAAATAAATTTCCATATGTGTAACGATCATAAAATACGTGTCAAACATAAAATACGTGTTTCAGATATATCATAAATAAAAAACGAATTACGACGAAGTTATTAACTTTTATATAACGTTAATAAAAATAAACGCAATAAAACACGTGAACCGATCTCTCGATACTCAAAATCCGGATAAAATATTTCCTCGCCATTCCACTGGAACACCGTTGCAATTAAATCGACCACTATTTCGCAAACCCTAAACAGCTTTCGCATACAAATTTCCCGCGTTATTCTTAAAACAGCAATTACCGGAACAAAGGATATCCGGTCGGAGAGGGGCTGCAAAGATTCGCGATACGATAATATATCAGGCAGTTTGACGTGTCTATTAACCGAACCCCACGGCAGACCCTAATTTCCGACAGCAACGCCTTTACCAGCAGCCAATCATCCCCTCGTGCCTCCGTCTCTCTTTCCCGGCCTGGGCTAGATTGAAAAAGAACCAACCCCTGCTACGCTTTTTCGTAGCTCCGGGAAACCCCGGTCCCTCCTTAATAAGCACTTTCCCCGTTACTTTCTTCCCCGTTTTTTGTTTCCCTCCTCTTTCCTTTTTTACTCCCCTTCTTTCTCTCTCCCCTCGGACCATTTGCACCCCCGGATCACGAAGACCAGAGTCTCGGCACCTGATTTCCCCTACAACCTCGCGCTTCAGACTATCGGTGGTATTCACGATCGGAAAATTGCTCGTTCGTGCGACTTCCGGTGGGGGGAGGGGGGGTGGAAGTAAGAAAGATTTGAAGAGAATTAGTTGCTTTTATGAAAAAAATTTTTTAAAATGGATAGAATGGAATGGAAAATGTTCGAAAATTATTAAATTCGAGTGAACGAATCGCAATTTTAATTTGATAATACAGTGCGTTTAATTAAACAGCGCTCTGTAATATTTTGGGAATTATTAAAAAACAAATTCAGAAGTCTGTGAAGAATTGTGATAATCATCAACCGATATGAATAATAATTACTATAAATGTCAGATTTAATTTGCGAATTGAACTCGATTTATTCGAACATCGGTGCATATAAAATCTATATTATGTACCTATAATATTATATTATATTATCTATATTATATATCTATAGAGTCACACAGTCTCTACTATGCTGGCGGCTAAAATTATTGTTGATTAAGAACTGGAACTGATTCCATCTCGTCTCTAACTCATCTTGACACGGGACGAACAATTTAATTCGAGAACTTCTCGAATAACCGCAACCTGGGTGTACTTTCCACGATAGATAACGATGAATTCGGTTCGCGAAACATTTACAATACCCAGCTCGAGATCTCTCGATCTACGGCGATCCACTCGTCGAACAATGCCCAGCGTTCCAGAAATTTTTGACCAAGGAAAGTATTATAAGAGTATATATATAAGAGACGGTACAATAAAAACAGCTGACAATATTTTCACCGTGAAAGGTGTGATTAAAAATCTCCCTTATTAAACATTACCAATGGGAGAATTATTTAATACGATAGAAGTCCTATACAAATTTTCGTCCATCTTTGCGACGAAATGTCAAGTCTTCATTTTGCAAGAATTTATTTGGGTAACGAATTTCTCTCAGTTTCATCTATTTATAAATTAAAATCAAACCGAAAGAAAATTCCCCTAATTATCAATATCGCTGCTGTGTCGACAGTGGAGCGAATATTTTTATTTAAAAAATGGAGAATGTTCGAAATACCCGAAGAAACCTAACACGTGTAACGAAGAACGGATGTTGAAGAGGTTATAGACGTTCTCGAGAAGAAAATTACTCTTGATGAATTACACTCTTCGGATTTCTTCCGGTTCGGTAATCACATGACCGTGGAAAATCGCAAGATAGAAGAGGAGCGTAGCCAAAGGGAGAACCGAACGAAATTCGAAGAAAAGTGGGTCGTAGAAGTACGCAGGAGATTAACTTTGGTCTCTGTCCATTCGTAACTGCTTCTACAGTAGCCACGGTGCGCGGGATATTTTGGGAAAAAAGGTCAATCGATATCCGTACGAGATGTATTCGGACTATATTTGAGATGTACGTTTCGCGTATCTCGATTTAATGACGCCACTTGGGTCACGGGGCGAAAAATCCTAGGGAAACACGCTGCCAGTCGTCGGTTTAGACCTTGACAGGAATAGGCACTCGCGGCCATGGCCGATTGGGACTATTAAAATTGCATTTCGCGAGTTTGCAGGTGGCCACGTACACGAGGTACGAAGAACGACTTATACAGGGTGGCGGAAAAGTAGAGTCGAAGATTTGCAGGGCTTACGACAATCTTACAGCTTAGATCATCTTATACATACATACAGCATAGATTATCTTATATATATCTTGTTATTGTGAGTAAATGGATTAACTGATAACAATATTTATTGAACAGTATAACAACACAACATAAATTATAATTAAATTACATAAAATAAATTTGCTTCTCACTGCGATATAATCTATTCAGGTCTCTTTCAGGCACGTCTATTTCTGATGACTGTCATTCATCCACTAATCGTTTTTCACGACTGTCTGTCATACTCGTCACCCACATGCATTCTTCCAAACAAACATCCCTCACACTTATACCAAACATTCTATGACAACCACTACCACAGTTATTACATAATCTTAATCAATAAATAGCTATAAATATCTTATAATAAGATAATAAGTAATAATTAAAAGTTATAATAAGCAATCTTATGATAAGCTATAAAATATCTATAAGTATCTTAATAATAAATTCAACTACCATTCTTTTAATTATAGAGAAAATAATTCTCAAAGAGATTTCGAGAAATAGAATTGCAATAACAGCATAATTATTCTGTTATTAATTAAGAGATAAATAGTAAGAATAGTAAATAATTTCCATGTCAGAATTTCCACACGACAGTCTTACAGTTCACCCTGTATAGACCCCAGATTATATTTTGCTATTATAATCTTAATCACTGTCATTTATCTACCATTATTTTAATTATAGAGAGAATGATTCTCGGAGAGATTCCGAGAAATAGAATTGCAATAATCGCATATTTAAATGCATGATTATATTATTAACCCTCTGCACTCGACGAATTTTTCGTTACAGAAAAATAGTAATTCGAGGACTTTCTGTCATAGAGTCGACGATATTTTTAAAATGGCAAATGAGAAATCATACGCAAATTAAGACAGAATTATTTTTCTTCGACATTCCACACATCGTTAGGTAATTTTAAATTTGATATATTAATCAACGTCGACCTTTAGAATCAGTTTAAATGGTGACTGAGAGTCACTTCTCGAGTGCAAAGGGTTAATTAAGAGATAACTAATAAGGATAGTAAATAATTTCCATGTCAGAATTTCCATTGCTTGCACATCATGACACTGCCAGAACTGAGGGTACTCTCGGGTTCCAGAGACACAATGGTCCAATAGGACAGAGTGCCTAGCCATCTCTCTATTTCTCTCTCTCTCAGCAGTAACTGTATACCTAAAATACAAAGTATCGATCGCAAACGACGAGCATAAATTCGAAACCGGAAATTCAAATTTGGTACGTTCCTTCGCGAAACCACCAAAGAAAGCGCATCCTCTAGCCAGAAAACCAAGCATTCAACCCCTAAATACTATACCATATCACCAAACAATATTAAAAATGATTAAATGATTAAAAATTCGTTGAAAATTCATCGGGAAGTCGGAGATCGACGAATCGAATGACCGAAGGAAAAAAGAAGAGAAAGAGAAGAAAAGGAAGATGAAAAACAAAGGGAGAGAGAGCGAGAGCGAGAGACAATGCAAAAGGGTGGACGATAGCCGGCAACTTTGATCTATTTCGATTTTCAACGTCGATGACTCCTTTTGTCCGCGAAACTGAAAATTTGGTCTTCGCTGCCGTTATGTAGGGCGAGCTTTGATCGACGAGGCTTGATTTCGCCGGGAGATCAGAGAGACGGCTCGTGCGTGGACCAGCGCCCTCTTTTCCGCCATGCTGTGCGAAAAAACCTCGCGGGTCACGCGATTTTCTATGAAAATCCAAAGTCATCTGCAGAACGAGTGCAGACGACGTTGTGCTGACGAAAAATATGGCCGTTCGGCGCGAGAAAATGGCGGACCTTTCGCAATTTTATACTAACCCCTTACCTATTTTTCCCTCTTCATTTCGCGCGTGTATTCGCACATGCGTGTGAACACCTTTTTAAACCCTATTTTCCCTTTTTTAATTTTTTTCCATTTTTTTATTTTTTAAAGGATTTTGTTTGTCGTTGAAGGATCGATTAACCGCACTGGCATGAAAGCACTGACTGCCAGATGAATCTTCTGGATTCCGAAATGAATGCGAAGCTGGATTACTGGATCTCGCCATTTTCGAGATACGATTGTGCGTAGAAATATATGTTTAATTTGTTTAATTTGTCAGAGGAGTAGTAAATAGTGGTTATTAACACCTATTTATCGGTGATGACTTGTCAAACCGTTTTTCGATGGCTTCGTTTATAAATGGAAAGAGTAGTAATTGATATTTGAACACCGTGCTTACCTATTGAACTAACTGTACACAAAATCGGCTAATTTATTACCGGGTTTTAAGAAGTGTGAGATAAAACAGGGTGTTTGGAAACAGTTCAAATTAAATATAAGAAGCATATTGACTCGTCGAGTGTGAAACTATACTCAGTGGGCAAATAATGACATACCGTTTACGTAGATATCCATCATGAATGTTTATGTAATAATTCAGCGTACGAGATAAATATTATACATTCAATATTTAATTTAACACGCGTCGAAACTAAATTTGCCTGTATTATACCACCAAAACGATCATCCCGAAGAAAATTCGTCGAATAAAAGTACATTTTCGTAAGCATCAGTCATCCCGGCACACATTTCCGAATATTAACCAAACGAGGTTGCTCGTGGCCGTGCAATGTATCGAAAATTCCTGTGCAACGCTATCGCAATCTGCAGACAATGCCATAAAGAAAGGCAGTCGATGCTACTCGCAATTCACTGTCGAACCAATACTAAATCCTCGACGAATCGTGGTAAGCTGAAATAAAAGGACGGAGAAATGTGCACGCGTATATCCGTATCTCCGTGGAAGTCATCGCGACGCCACGGGACGGATGATTCTTCGTAGCGAAACGCGACGCGCATATAAGTATTGCGCGAGTGGGAGAGAAAGAAGAACACCGAAGAGAAAAGGATCGTGAAAAGCAAAAAAAAAAAAAGAAAAAAGGAAGGAAAAAAGGGAAAGAGGGAAAATATTTCCGCTCGATAAAGCAGAGCGAGGCATTAATATTCAGTTTTCAATCGTGCCGCGCGCGCGATCCGATTGAACGCGATCCAATACGGTTTGTTCCCTCGTTCCATTCAATCGTTCTGTATTAATCTCGACGTTGCGTTCCTCCTGGTGGTCTACCGGAACGAATCGTCGTAATTTACGACGTCGTAAATAATATTCTTACATAGACGGTCACAGATCATGGAATTATTTGTTGCTGCGACTTCAACTCCCCGCGCGACTGCCGCGCCATCTTCCTCGGATCGGGACGCCGCGCCAGCGTCACATAACCTTTTTGTCGCCAAGTTCGATCGCAAAGGGACGAAAAACGTCTCTGCCTCGACGAGACTTTCCCTGCGATTTCTTTCCTGACTTTCCACCACGAATTCTCCCCGTTCTTCTTCGTTCTTCCTTGTTCTTCGAGAGAATTAATTCGTCGAACGTTGGTCGAGCAACGATCCCGGGCAATAAGGGGATTTTTTAAAAAGAAAGAACACCGATGGCGGAGGTGAAGCGAAATCGGCGTGGAACGAGCGCGTTTAACAAGCAAGGAAAGGGAAGATGCGATTGCCGGCAGAGAGAAGTTAACGTGGACCAAGGAAAAGGCTCCGATGGTTTCTTGAAACGCTAGAAGAAATTGAGAAGAGAAGAAGAAATTCTGGCTTCTATAATTCCAGAAGAGAAGATTCGCCTGTTTGCTCCGAGTGAAGCTGCGAGTAGAAGGCGGAGGGTTGAACGAGGGTGTTCTCTTTGTCCTTGGACAGAGAAATTTCGATGCGAGGTTTCTGCTGCTCCTCGAAGAACTGGATGATAATAAGTTTAAAGGTCCGTTTGATCGCGAGGGTTCCGGGTTCTGGTTAATTGATTCGGTTTAGAAAAAAGGCAGGCAGTGGATGGAAGAAGAGAGTTCACGAGTGGACTGCAGTTTCTAATTTGCGGGACGGAACAGCGGAAGGGATGAGCAGGAACCTGAAGATTTCTCGGGACATACCGTCCAACAATCCGTATTGCACCGATGTCGAATCCTTAATTAGTTGGCATTGTTTGCTTAGTTAGCAGCCTAGAATTGGTGGATAGTTATGGGAATGAAGATTGCCTGTCGTCGGCAATTTGCTGACGGTAACGGCGAGCCCGACTTAGGTGAAAGATATCGACTGATTGTGGGAACTAGTTGCTTCGACCTTGTATTACACTTTGTACATACGTGGGAATAATTCTTGAAATATTTTAGAGCACTTCGAATAAACAAGACAGTTATTTACACATTGGTATGCAATGAGAAAGAGCATTAAACTTTTATTTCGCTAGGTACAAGACAATCGTTCAAATTCTCAAATATTTTTCGGAGACTGCTACTCATATCGAACAAAAAATCATTATAATATATATTATTATTAACCCTTTGCACTCGGTGATCTTTTCGTTACAGAACATAGTAATTCGAAAACTTTCTGCCATAAAGACGACAATATTTTCAAAACGGTAAATAAGAAGTGCAAATTAATTGTAAGATATAGAATTATTTTACCTCAACATTCCACGAATTGCTGGGAAATTTTAAATTCGAGATATTAATTAATAATGATGTTTAGAATTTGATTCAATGGTGACTGAGAGTCACTTCTCCAGTGCAAAGAGTTAATATATGTTTATTATTAACCGACGAACACAAATACAATCTTAGATAAACGTTAAATATATGTTAATAATAAAATAATAATAAGAAACTATTTTTGACTTACACAACGATGTTCGCATAGCGAGATTAGGCGCAGAAGAGGAAGATATATGGAAGAGCAATGCGTATGCAGCGATAAGAAGAGTGACTCACTTGTGACATTGCGTGACGCGACGTCAACACCCTCTCGCGTAGACAGGCTAAACTATTCATAACCTATTAACACTTTGACTGCCACGTTGGTTATATATGGCCGACCACGGTTTCTCCTGTGACACCAGGGTGGTCATTAGTGACCAAAATACTTGAACTACTTATAATTGTAAAAATTGAATGAAAATTGACAATTAGTAAATTATCAACCTTTACCAAGGCGCCATAATGGTCATCCATGATCGCCAATAAAATAAACGCTCCAAGAATGTTGTTTTACATCACCAATTTGTTATTATTTTGACATTATATGCTTCGAATAATAAAAATACATATGATTTAAGCTTGGCAGTCAAAGGGTTAAAAAATACCGCCATTTATCTAACCAGAAACAAAACAGTCATCTGTTAAACAAGAGTAACCAGTAAACCGTCTACCAACTACCATTTTTCGTTGTTCTAAGCCACGGCAAACTTTCTTGATTAAATTTATTTCTCTCTCGCATACACCGACAAACTCAAACAACCCGTATGCACCAACCCAAACGCAACCCCCGCTAGATCGGTTACGAAGAACGTTCCATAAACCAGGTAATTATATTTTTTCTTCCCATGGCCGGCAGTAAAGCCGGGCGTAATAAAAACCGCTGGTGATAATAAATCCCTTTTCTCTGGGCGTTCTTGCGAAAGCCGGGTAGTAAAAACACGGCCTGTAAAGTAAGACATAAAACGGATAATGGCACTTGTTACGGAGCGTATTTCGGTATTTAACAGGGCGTATTGCGCGTGGAATACAATACACCGGCCTATTTCATGGTGGACTCTGATTATTCGCAGCATTTTACAGGCGACTTCGCCGCCATTACAATCGGACCTTGCAACAGATTGCCTAGATGCAATTGTTAAGCCTTGTAATGTCGTTCCGGTATTTCGTTCGGTCCTTTGTTTAGAATAGACCCAGAAGACCGTTAGGGTCTTCTGACAGCCAGATTCTAATTGCTGTTTTAGTTCAAGTTCCGTGTCCTTTCTATCTTCATTTTCAATGCATTTTCAAACAATTCTTTATTTCCCTCGGGTCACCGGACACGAGGCATTCTTTAGCCATTAATGTTAGAAAGCAGGCAACAGCACTTAGGATTTGGCTGACAATAGGTCTGCAAAGAAAGGGACCAGGCCATGTGCGATGTCGCGACTTTCGGAGCCATAAAGTAACGGGTCCTTCAGGAAGGATCACGAATGTGCGGGTGGCCCACCAGCAACCCCCTTTGAGGGAGAGGCTTCCTCCACCGGCAGACCTGGTCGCGGAAGACGGTCCTCCCTTCTTTGGGGGCATCTGATTCGCGGACCGAGGGCCCACCCTCGGTCCTGTCAACCACCAATGGGAAAACCGATTTCCCTTTGGAAACCATGGGCTCCGAAAGATCGTGCATCGCACAAGAGTTAGGTCAGTACCAGTCAGTCAGTCAATAACATTCGAAGAGTTCAGAAGAGTTATCCGAAATTACTACATAAAATACAGTCCACTATAAACACAACGTTCCTCAAGAAATTTGGTTCGTCATTAACCGTCGCCAATTGAGGACGACCTATTGACGATATACAGCAATGCTGAATGAAAGAATGGCCACGAGTAGAAGATAAGAAGATTCTTGCAATATTCTGTCACGTTAAATACATCTAAATGCATCGTTTTCTTGGACACCTTAAGGAGACACTGAAGTATCGTGATTTTGGAACAGAGTCCAAAAATTAAAAATATTCCAGTCCCATTGGAAGTTCTAACTTTGACAAGGAGCAAGTGTACGAGAGTGATAGAATTTGGTATGGCAGTGGAGTTAAAAAGAAAGAAACTAATTATAAAGAGGGAATGCTTTAATCTTTTGCACTCGGTGATCTATTCGTTACAGAACATAGTAATTCGAAAACTTTCTGCCATAAAGTCGACAATATTTTCAAAACGGTAAAGAAGAGGTGCAAATTAATTGTAAGACGTATAATTATTTTACCTGGATATTCCACGCATTGTTGGGCAATTTTAAATTCCAGATATTAATTAATAATGATGTTTAGAATTTGATTAAATCGTGACTGAGAGTCGCCTCTCGAGTGCAAAGGGTTAATAATTGATAACTAGATCGGTGTGTGCTGTACAACGATTGCATAGAAACTGATTCGTTTGAACAAAGAAATTTGGCTGGTGACCGACAGGTACACAATCATACATTAGTATTTAATAATCAAAAACATTTTAACATCGACGTTATCTGTAAGATGTCTCGACTTATGTCTTTAGCATTCTAACAGGGACTAGAGAAATGCTCTCTATTTATCTCAAAATATTCTATTTGTTATATTTATTTTTTAATAATATCGACGAGTCAGGCTCTATTTTTGTATTTTCCTTTTCTATTTTTGCCACTATTTTCGAGTCAAGATTATACAAAGAAAATCCGACTGCGATAAACCGAATAGAAAATGTAGAAGGAAATATCCAGAAAGTTTTTCCAGTTTAAATGCGAAACATTTTAGATAGAAAAGAGCTTCCCTATGCGAAACACGAAACTGAGTGAAAAAACGAGGATCGTGGAAATTTCATCGTGGTTTTCGCAAGCTCGACGAAAGCTCAATATCATGATTAATTAACCGAGATTTTGTGGAAAGTCACCTGAACTCACGGGCCGATAACTGACGTTAATTTCTATAAAGGAATATAATTTTTATCAAAGATCACCAGGCAAGATAAATATTCGTATAAACTATCGATTAAGAAAATTAAGTCGAAGAAAATAAAATGAATAGGTAGATACATAAATAAGTAAAAAGTAGAGAAATGGAAGAATTTCTCTGATCTCAAAGAGAAGGCTCTGTCCTCTTCCCATCGTGGTCTTGCGATCGCGTTGGTATCGATCAATTGCGAATCCTTTGAAACCTTCAGCGACTTTCTGCTGTGAGAAAGACGGCTCATTAAGGTGTCTGAACAATTTCTGAACGTTTAAAAAAGTCGACGGGATAATCGCTTTACAGTGCAATAAAATCGCTCGGCCACTCTCGGCTCGTCATTAGGTTTCCAGCTAATATTGCCCTCCCATGATCGTAAAAGTTTCATCTCGTAATCGATTTATACCCCATCTACGAAGTATTCGAGCTTCTTTTGTGGTCAGAATATGAAAAACAGACGACTCGATTTTTAACGTGACTACCGAGATCTGCATCGCTTATTGTTATTATATTTTACGAATATCCAATATATGGTTGATGTAAAAATATACAATGACTCCCAAAAATATTCAATCGCTATATTTCAAGGGAATTTCCTAACCCAAAAATTCCAATTTTAATAAAAATTTGGTTAAAATATGTGACGTCATTTTATATTTACTAACTCATTTTGAGTCGTATCAGAAAAATTGGAAAAATTAAATAAATGGGTATAAATAATTTTCAATTTTCACTTAATTTTCTAACAATATAATCTAATCTTCGTCACTTTCTGTGTCATAAGTTGAACATTATAATAAATTAATCCACGTTAAAATTTATTTCAGTTTAGAATGGCGAGTATGCAAAATTCACCTCATTTGTCATCTACCTAGTATGTTTAAATTCCGTATTCCTTATCGTTACACACTTTACGAATATTCAATCTATCATTGATGTAAAAATATACTATGATTCACGAAAGTATTTAATCGTTATATTTGAAGGGAATTTTATAACCCAGAAATTCTAATTTTAATAAAAATTTGGTTAAAAAATGTAACGTCATTCTATATTTACTAACCTATTTTGAGTCCTATCAGAAAAATGAGTTAAAGATCATTGGAAAAATGAAATAAGTGGGTATAAATAATTTCCAATTTTCATTTAATTTTCTAATCTATAATTTAACACAATCTAATTTTCGTCATTTTCTGCGCCATAAGTTGAATATTATAATAAATTAAATGAAATAACTGAGCATAAATAATTTCTAATTTTCATTCAATTTTCTAATCTATAATCTAACATAATCTAATTTTCGTCATTTTCTGTGTCTTAAGTTGAATACTGTAATAAATTAATCCACGTTCAAATTTATTTCAGTTTAGAATGGCGAGTACGTAAAATTTATTTCGCTTGTCACCTACCGAGTATCTTTAAATCCCGTATTCGAAGCGCACGATGATATTTATGCCGAAGGAAAGCACAGTTCACGTGCTGAAAGCACGACGAAACGGTTTCCCGTCTGAAATCGATTCACGAAAGACACGGCGCTCAGCAATTCTGTTTTTTGGCATTGTTGCAATAGCGTATAGATTACGGGGTCGTCAGGAAATTGCAGAGCGCGTTGGTAAGGCGGCCATTATTCGGAATCATCGTGCCGAGCCATCAGAATGCTCGGCAAGATGAATACTAAAGTACACGCAGCCTTTCATACCAACAAATGCATCGTGAATTTCCGGTCTCGCGATACGAATTTCTCGAAGAACTTCGAATTTCTTGCGCCGTTTTCAAATAGTCGGAAAAATATTCGACGTCCTCCATTTTCTGGACTCACTTGATACGCCATTATGATTTTTCGTCGAACTGTAGCACGCATTTCGTACTCTTTTGGTTAAATTCAATTCAAAAATAACATAGAAAATTAAAAACAGAAAAATGGATTTATAATTAACCCTCTCCACTTCGCTGCCATTTTACAGACACTTAGTATTCGATTTTAATTCTCATTTATTTTACTTTTCATTAATAAATATTTGAAATATTTTTTATTTCAAAACAGAAACTTTGAATTTAAAAATTTTTCACTCAGAAGCTGAAAAATTGAATAAAATTGCAAAACAAATAAATTCACGAATCTTCCACTTTGACGCCATGTTTGAAGAACACCCTCTACACGAATGATTCCAAACTCGCGAGAACCAAAATGTTAGAACACCATTCGAACCTTGAAATTTTTTTTGTTAAAACGGCTAAATGGAATTTTCGAAAAGGAATTCCTCGTATTGTTCTAGTTCTAGAATCCTTCTAGTTTTAGAATCCAGAAAACTCTTATGTTTTAAGAATGTATTAAGGAACTGCTAAATGTAAAGCCTACGCTTTCCACTGTGCGAATAATTCTTTCCTCCTCCACCAACGTTCTTTTTATTGACAAATTTTTATCCGGCAGACTTCCGGAAACTGCACTCTGCGGCCCATATTCCCGTTTGAGTTCGACACCAGCGTGGCCAAGTCTGCGGCAACATCGTTTCTTCGTCCCCAGAGAAGAGCGACGAAGTTTCGTCATTATACGTCGCGAAGTATCCTGCAAAAGCTCGTGTTGGAAGTTTCACGACCTCGATTTTCGATCAATCCCCGCGACGCTCGTTTTGAACGACGATTTACCGGGCACCGTGCACTTCCCGCAGCGTTTACAATGGCCGCTTTGACGACCGCGTCAAGGAGAGTGATAACCATCGCTATCGGTGTTAATGAGTTTCGCGGTGGTGATACGGTGATTCCGGCAGAGAATTTTGGCTTGTATCGTGGCCGACGAGAGTGTAAACATGACACGAGGATCAATTTATTCACTGATCAGGCGGGAAAGATGAGTTTGATGAATGAGACTGTTGGTTTGGATGAAGTACGCGGTTGCTGGTGTCAGAGGAATCCGGTGCACCCTTGGCAGCTGGTCGATGTCAATTTTTAGGTAATACAACGATTCTTCATTTAGGGTATTCTTTCATGCGAAATTAATCGAAAATAAAATCATAGTCCAGTAGATTCTACTTTTCAAGCCATCGCTGGACCCTCGAGGGTTACCTGGGAGTTATATCAGTTCTATAAGAAGGCTGCCTTCGCTTTCGTGTAAGACCTGACCAGGTTGACAGTGAATTGACTCGAATCGAGGACGATTTCATTAATTTTGGTCACATGTTGCGATTTTTATATAAATTTTTATTTATAATACGTTCCTATTACCTATTATTAGTAATAAGGCTCCTAAGGTTTGGGTCTCTATACGTAGCCACCTCCACGTGGTGAAACCTGGTAATTGATATCCAATATTTCCAAAGAATAATTTTTTGCGAAAATAAATATAAGATACTAAGCAAAGAGCTATGCTTTAAATTTAAGATAAATGCTATTTATTATTAATTTTCACAAAATGTATACCAAAATTGAATTTTTTCTTTCGTAGACTGTTGTGTTTTAGCTTCATTGTAGTTGATACTCGAATTACACGTAGCTACGACATTTTTGTGGCACGATATCCCTTCCAAATAAATAATTAATTTAAAAACATTGAATTTGTAGATAATTTAAAAATATCTCAAACCTATCTCAATCTTCCATACATCTTTTTATCTCGATAATTCCAATTAGTAATAATTATTATTATTTTCTACAAATTTTTGATATGAATCCTCACAGACTTCGAACAACGCCGAGCGTTGAATGAAATAAAAATTCACAGTGAAACTTACATTTAGACGCTCTGCGTTCTCCACCCGATTAATCCAAACACGCGTTACTCACCTGAAACAGAGAAATGATCGAACATGAAAACGACTACAAATTATTCGTCGTTTATTAAGACTCTTCGTAAAAAAATAAATGATACTCGTTCCACATAAATGTTCGTAAATTTAGACACAAACACGAGGTAAACATTAATAACGGTACCAGCGGATAAGCTTTAATTTCCTGCGGCCAAACAAACGCAATATTTAATTTCGAAGAAGCCAACCGATATAATGTTTCAAGTTCCATCGACTATGAATAACGAAAGCCCACGCTGATCTTCCACTTGGCCCGATCAGATTCCTCGTTATGAATGTTTACATACGAAGGATCGATGTGCTTACAATCCAGCAACGTCCATGAAATATCGCAACGTAAAGGATCGGGATAAATATTTGCCGGATAGAAATTCAGCCCCGTCATCCGACGAGTTGCCGAGATATCGGAATATCGGCAACTGTTCTCGAAATAGCAATATGATGCTCCTTCAATAGTCACGCGCGATGAGATCGAAATTTTATTGATTTCCGCGAAAGTTCTCGCGAAAAAATGATTCCGGAAATTTTCATTCTCCCTCTTCTGAATCTATTTCATCCCTCTGTCAGAGATCTATTAATTCATCCAGCTTCCATATCGAAGGTAAACACGATTTTTCGATTTTAAACGTCACATTTTTCATCTTGACGATTTTATTCCTTTTTTTTCTTAAAATTGTTCAGTTTTTATTCATTTTTATCAGCGAGTGTCAGAAATCAATTAATTCGTCGGGTTTTCATATCGGTACAGAGAATCCTCTATTCTGTGTAATTTTAATCTTTCTTTTTTAACGTTATTCCTGTGTTACTTATCGAAAAAGTGATTAACGTTACGATCTCGGTGAAAGGATGGTTTAATATTCGTTTAAATTCCTGGCTTTATTTGGGAATAAAAGTTTGCTGTCGCAGAAATGTGTTACGAGAAAACTAATATTTTTTTGTGAAAACAAACATGGAAAAATTGATGGCAGTAGTAGTACAGAATCGGTGAAAATGGATTTCTATTGTGCACTCTTACAGTCCCTGCCAAATCAAACATCGAAATCCATTTGGAACCGTATGTACGTTACAAGGGAAAGAAACTCGTAAATATTTCAATATGAATGTCACTGTACAATATTTCGAATCGCTCGTGAATCTCAATAAACGAATATTTTTAGCTAATGAAATAATACGTCGAAATTGAAATAAAAATAACAAGTGTGACGAGAAAGGAAGATTGACCGTGACAATCTGGAAATTCGATAAATTCACGATCATAAAATAAATGCAAAATAACGGTCTAAGAAATAAAATTATTTCCAGCAAATATGCAATGAAGATTATTTGTTTATTATATAATAACTGTAACTATAATCACGCGAGCTTGTAGGGCTACATAAATTTTACAATTAAACAGGACACTCTATAAAAATTATTATCGCAATTAAAATAAAATTTATAGAAAAATATAATCAATTCGGATTATTTTAAATATGCAATGAAGATTATTTGTTTATTATATAATAACTGTAACTATAATCACGCGAGTTTGTAGGGCTACATAAATTTTGCAATTAAACAGGACATTCTATAAAAATTATTATCGCAATTAAAATAAAATTTATAGAAAAATATAATCAATTCGGATTATTTTAAATACTCTTTTCTTTAATCGCAATTTCTTCAAAAGCAATTTTTCGTTGGCAACGAACCATTTGTTAAGCATATTTCTTCATACCTAGACTTAAAAACACGATTACAATAACGAAAAGCAAATACTGAAATTAATCTCGAAATTAAACATTTATAACTTATTACAACTTTAGGAAGCAGTTTGCTTACTCTGATCCAGTATAACAGAGATCGTATACCAATTCAAAACGCAGTGAAATAATTTTCAACATCCTTTATTCCGATATTGATCCAAGTCCTACTATTTAAGTTAAAAAATCAGATACAGGATTCTAGATATTTCAAAAAATGTTTCCAAGACTTTTGTTCCTCTTACACGAACGATACTAAGTTATTTCTACGTAAATAATATTTATTTTCTAATTATCGATTCATCACGAGACATCCAAATATCAAATTGTATATTTTTAATCACCAATTTATTCGCAAATGATTAAACATCGAATTCCGTGAACGCGAGTTTGCACAACCGAATAATCCAGATATTTATTTTCGAGGTCGAGTAGCTTCTCGCGAATTTCGAATTTTCCTGTGAAAGGACGGGAAGATGGAAGACCAGTTGCAGAAGCAAAAGACGGACCACAGCTCCGGTAAGGGGAGCAGAGAGAAATTTAGCCGTCCACTTGGACCCGTGAACCCCGTTGGTCAAAATGGAGGTTGAAACGCGGTTCTTTTTGACGATGCACTCGAAGATCAAAGGACGACCCGTCCTTGTGTAATCCTTTTCCGTGGAAGCTGTATCGACTGCCTGAATCGACTCTCCTCGAGCAAGCACTCCTTATTCAATAATCTATTCACCCATCGTCCATGTTCGCAAGTACCACTAGCCTGCACTTCGTGCGTCTTAATGACACTCGACCAGCTCCGATTCCTACTTTATAGGGTATTCGTGAATCTAATAAGAGGTTGGGGCAAAATCGCGAAGAAACGATGCTCGGAATTGGACATCTGGAAAATTAATTATTCCGGATCGAAGACAATTTTATTTTATCTCGAATCTCACTAGCAGTGGTAGTTATTACCTACCGAGTGGAAAATCTTGCGTCAAAAAGGATTATGAAAGGATACTGGTGTGGTAGTGGTTACATAGATTTTTAAGTATATATGTGTTGAGATGAGTGGAACAAGTATGCATGGGATTCCAATATGTAATGAATTCAAGTTATTATGATAAATGAGTATGCGTGTAATGATTGAGGTGTGTGTGTGAAATATAATATATGAAAGAAGAAAGAAAAGAAGAGAATAATTTGACATGCATTAGTTACAGTTTGGTATTAATAGTGATAAGACGTATGAGAGCGTAATTGTGAGAGATTAATTATATTTAAACGCTATATTTGTGTTTTATAATCTTTCTAATTAAATAAAGAATTGTTTCTGTTATTAAATTCATCCACCACTAACAATTGGGTCTAGCAATGACGAGTTATCGTCATTTAATATATAAAATGAATGTATTTTTGGAATATATATTCTAAATAATAATTATGAAATAATTCCAAAGCTAATAATCGGCTGAAACAACTGAAACAAAATGATCGGATTGCAAGCAGAATTTAAGTAAGAGTCAAAGAATAAATTTTCCATACGATATTATAATAAAAATAAATAATAAAATATCGAATATTTGCCAATGTTTCGTACCGTTTCGCTCGATCCTTACTCAAAAATTAATGAGAAAATTTAGAACAATCGAGAAGCAAGCATATAAAATTTCCACAAGTACCCCATTCGAAGAAAGAATTCCATCTTCAAC